>NW_015177010.1:1963582-1979874 GCF_001447785.1 Gekko japonicus
TTTCAAGCCCATTGTTTTAAACTGACTTAGAAGGGTGTAACTGTTCTTAGGATGGCACTGGTAATGACAGCTTCTAAGAGGGCTGCTGCTAATCCAGAACATTCCTAAACAAGCCTACTCAGGAGCCTATTCTCAATGGGGCTTACTCCCCAGAGAGTGTATTTAGGATTGCAGAAGGACGGAAATAATTTGTGAAGGATGGGTTGATCGGTGGCTATTAGCCACAATGTCTAAACGAAAGCTCCATGCTCATTGGTAGTGTGCCTCTGAACGCCTGTTGCGAGGCAGGGGGAAGCAGCTCTCGGGAACGGCCGTTACCTTCGCGTCCTGCCTCAAAGCTTTTCAGAGGCATCTGGTCGGCCCCTGTGGGAAACATGATGCTGGTTTGACATTGGCATTCCTTCAAGTTCTGTCATCCAACTACTGGTCAGGACCGACGCTATTTAGCTTCCAAGATCTGACAAGATCAGCCAAGCCTGGGATATTCAGGTCAGTACATGCTCACTGTCCCTATAGTTATATTCTGCATTGCACTTTCTTAACAACAAACCAATAGGCAGGGGTCGTTTCGCAGAAAAAGAGTTAGGGGAACTCATTAGCATAACTCATTAGCATATGCCACACCCCCTGACATCGCCAGAAGTGTGTCATAAGGCCGGACCCCCTGACATCACCGGAAGTGTGTCATAAGGCCACACACCCCGCCCCCAACGGTCCCAGCCGGCGGGAGTGCAAGGAAGCCCCGCGAAGGCCCTCCCTGGCCCCAGGCAGGCAGGGGTGGGGAGAGGCAGGGAGGAAGCAACTTACCCTCCCTCTTCTCCTGCCTATTCCTGGCGGAATGAGGGCCGGAAGTGGGGCGGCTGGAAGCAGGGGGCGGGGTTTCATCATGTGCCCCGCCCCCCCGTACCTCACCCGGGGGAACTGCGATCCCCCACGATCCCCCACGAAATGACCTCTGCCAATAGGCAATTGGTTGTTCAGTTTTGTGCTTTAAGGCAGGTTTCTATCGCATTTCTATACAGCCTGCATCATTACTTTAGCTCGGGGTGGTAGATGGAGCTGTCAGGCTGCAATAACAGCTCTAAAATTTGCAGTCTTGGACAAAACTCTTAATCAAGTAAGAGACATCAAGTGATCTAATTTAGGAAACAGCCTTCCTTATATCAGAGATGTTGTTAGCATAATAGCATTGGTTGATTCTGGCAAACTCCCAGGGGGTTTTAATTTTTTTTTCCCCTGGAGCTAGTGAATGTGTCTTCTATTCAGGACTCCTAGAGTTTCAGCAAACAAAGCACACTGGCATTATTTAAGAATTATGAGTGTTCGCAGGGAAGAGAAAATTCAATTAAACTTGAATGAATGAATGCTGGAATATATACATGAGATTAACATTCTATAAGCCTTTATCAGCAAGCCTGAATTTCACAGCTGACTCCTCTTAAGAGCCAAGTGGGGGTAGACCTGGGCACCCTCTCGCCCAGAGGAAATAGTCGGAGTAGACCGGGACTCCGTTTTCCCCATCGGAAACTCTGGGAGTGGACCTGGGCTCCCCTTCGCCCATAGGAAATCATGGGAGTAGACCTCAACTCCGTTTTCCCCGTAGCTGAGCAATGGGAGTAGACCTGGGCTCCCTTTTCCCCAAGTCTTGGTCCAAACACTTATAAAGCAAATAAGGACTGTTTTTTGTGACCCTGACCTTGATAGCCCAGGCAACCTGATCTCAGAAGCTAAGCAGGGTTGACTCTGGCAAGTACTTGGATGGGGGACCTCCTTGGAATACCAGCAGTCAGGAGGCAGGGGCAGGCTTTATTCAGCCACCTCTCTGAATATTCTCCAGGGCTCCAGTAGGTGTCAGTTGCCAGAGGTCGCCATGACTTCCAGGTGCACACTCGCATGCACGCATACGTGCACACACATACACACATGAACATATGAAAAGTTGCTGGTTGGGTGTGAAAATGTCCGCAGATAATAGTGAGTTTGCCCCAGAACCTCCTTGCAATGTCCCAAAAGATTCTGGTGGAGATGATCAGTTTGCACAGGGAAAAAGCCATGGATGCAACAATGCCTAGGCCTTACATGTTGCCTCCAGCAAGATGGGATGCGAGCAAAGAGTGGTGTTACTGTTGCCTCAGGAAGCTGCCTTGCTGGCCTGTGCAATTAATGTGAGGTTTGCACTATTATCCAGTTTCCCTCTTTGGTGTTAAATTGTATTAACGTCCTTCAAATCCACTTTTTGCAGAATTTCAAAGCAGAGTACAAATAATTTTTTAAAAGAGAGTTTTCCCAGCTTGTCTAACAGTGTACTTTCCATCGCACTCATGCCTGAGGACTTACATATCCAGGATTTTGTAATTGAAAGCATACATTGGAACCAGATGCCTATCGTACAAACGGTGATTCGGAAAGAAATCAAATTTGTGTCGTATTGTTTGAAACAATCATCTCTAGGCTGTTTTGATGTGTTCTTTAGCCTGGGGACTGGCACTAAAGAGGGAACTTGGAGATTTTTTTTTAAAGGTGGGTTGCAATTAGCTAATGGGAACCTTACATCCCCAGCATGCCTGAAAGGTACAAATGAAAGAGTTTGCGAACAAGTGGTCCCCCCAAAAGCCCTGACCTATTAAAGAAAGCAGCTGTCTGACTAATAGCAAAGGAATGCACCATCAGCCTTTATCAGCTTTGACTGACTCAGTCCTCCTGGTACAAGCCTTGCTCTGTAGATATTTACATTTGTCACATTTATTTTCTCTTTCCAACAAAAGATGTTTGACAGCCTTATTGGATAATTTGTTAGGTGCCAGCGTCCTTCAGAGGTAGACATTTTAGGGATGGACTTGTTTTATGAAAACCTTGGGGCATTTCCAGTGAAAAAACAAAAAAAAAAACCCAAATATGTTTGTGTGTTTAAACCATTATGGCTGTTACTTAAGACATACATTTAGGTCTCTCTCTCACATACCATGTAGTATTTGGAATATCTTGCCATTAAAACAGCAAGAAAAAAGATTCTCTCTTTTTTCAAACATCTACAATGCATTGTAGTTATTTTGACTGTCTGCCCAGACTAGTAAACACTTTTTAAGAGCAGAAATCTGAAGTGCGAACATTTATTTTAGTGACTGAGCTGCTATTATCATTGCATTATTGTTTTTAATTATGGTTTAACATTCACTGAGTGTCCACAGAGGTTCTCTGAATGTCACGGAGCACAAAAGTGACAGGAGTCACTATCCAAAGAATCTCATGGTGAAGCCATCATGTATACAAGGGATTTTGTCCTTGAGTGTTCTTCAGGAAAGCTAACAGACCACTGTCTCCTCTTGTCCCTTCTCTTCCTGGAATGTGATGCTGGCAATATCCTTACAGATCTACTGACTGAATGGCTCTTGCAATGGATTTCCACACACACAGTTGCACAGACAGATTTCTAAGGCTGTAGGTCTGCTTGTTGAGGGGATTCTATTTCAAGCAAGAAGTTGGAGAAAACACAGTCAGCAGATATTTGAAGTTCTGTGTGATTCTCTCAGAGATGCATTGTGGAACATCATGATGGGGAAGATCTTGTTAAAAGAACATATTTTCTCTGAAAGTATGGAAGTGGGGGTACAGCTGTTGCCAAGATGGGGCCCGGGAGTACACCATCCCATCTGCCACAACCATTTGCCTACCAAAGAAAGTGGGGATGGGGGTTAGGGCTGCCAGATCCAGGTTGGGAAACTCCTGGAGATGTGGAGGTGAAGCCTGGAGAGGACAGGGACCTCAGTGGGGTACAATGCCATGGGGTCCACCCTCCAAAAGCATCGATTTTCTGCGGGCAAACTGATTTCTGTAGTCTGGAGATGAGCTGCGATTCTGGGGGATCCCAAGGCCCCACCTGGAGGCTGGCATCCCTATCACCTAGTTAATTAACAGCATTAACCACAATGCTGCTTTATTTATTTGAAAGGGGTAGATGCCTAATTTTGATGATTTTATTGTATTGTGGTGGGTTTTTTTTTAAGTTGATACCAGCCACAAGCAGTGTTCCCTCTAAGCTGAGTTAGTGTGAGCTAGCTCACAGGTTTTTAGCCTCCGGCTCACACATTTTTGCCTTAGCTCAGGAAGGATGGCTCCAGAGCAAACTAATGTATGCAGTAGCCAAATTGCTCGCTCACAACTTTAATGCCAGTAGCTCACAAAGGAGAATTTTTGCTCACAGGACTCCACAGCTTAGAGGGAACATTGGCCACAAGTCCTATCCAAAGCAATGCAATAGACATAGATGTGGCATCAGCTGTCACGTAAAGTGACTTGTGTTCTCTGTGTAGTTGTCTATGCACCAGCCTTTAGGCTACAGAAGAGCTTGTGGTCAAATACTAGCGAAGGAACCAACCCATTGATGTGGTCTTGGGTGATTCACTGTCCTGCCCTCCCTTTCAATTTGCAACATGGGTATACTGAGGAGGCTGAAGGTGGTATACTGACATATTTCACAGGGTGATTGTGCAGACATCATAACCTATTGTTGGATCCTTCTTTAAATCACAGGGACCTGAATCTTGCTTTTTTTTTTTTCCTTAGCAAAATTTACTTCCTACTAATAGTTATTCTGGAATAAAGTCTAAAGAGCAGGAACTGAACAAGGACTTCAGATTTTCAACCAGTAATAAGGAAATGTAGCATAACCTAGAAAATACTAATCAAGCTATCTCAGGTGACAGAACAACGTTATGTGTGTGTTCCATATTTTAAATATCATATTTTTATTTTCATGGGATAAAGTTGGTCTTTAAGTCTCAGTCTGATGCACAAACCCAGAAGTTTGTAAAGCCATTTCCTCATTCTCTTATCTGTTATGCAAGTCAGTAATATTTTATATTTCTTGAGATTAACTCTTGCTCACATTGTTGCATTTCAGTAGCCTCCTAAGCTCTAAAATGGAATAAAGATTATTGTGGTGCCTTATTTTCATCTTGCTGTTCGGAATTTATCTGCCTAATATCTTCCATTAGTGTTCCGTACAATGAGACAACAGCAGTAACTTAAAAAATATATATCATTATTTTTTCCAAGCTCCATTAAGCCATCATGTAAGTATTCCATATTTACAAAACAGAGATTAATTGCTTGCAATTTACAGTCCCTGCAAAGAGTAATATCTATTAAGCTACTCAGAAGAGCAGGGGAATTATTTTAAGAACTATCCTTTTTTTAACTTCTGTCATGCAGAGATTTAACTTGCATAGTAAACTTTATTAAATTTAATGCCAGACAGCAGTTTCCCTTTGGGAAAGACCTTCAGTCCATTAAAACTGGAAACCAATCCTGCATGGGATTCATTCCAATCAAATGAAGTGGAGAAACTGGGGCACTGTGTGTGCATATTACAACACACACGCACATATGCGCCTAACAAAAATCTTACTCAATTACCTCCCAAGAACAGAACTCACAGAGAGGCAGATGTGATCTTTATTCCACCAGGTTTACCAAGCAAACATTAGACAGATTATGTAGGAGAAATGTATGCAAAAGCAAATACTTCATACCGTACAAAATCCCCAATGGTTGATTGCGAAAATCTGCTGGAAACACCAATTAGTCAGGTTTCTCTTTGTCTTATTTCATTCTTTTACCCTTATTAAATCAGTACCTCAGACAACAGAAAGGGTCTCCAAACTCTTGGTTAAATACAAGCAGGAGAGGCTGACATAATAAAAGACTAACTCTATACCATGATTCTGATGTGTGAGGGAAAAAAGAAGCAAGAGGGAATGATTTAACTTGAGTTTTCAGTCATGATGTGTTTCCCTCAGTCGATGTCTCTTCCCCTCAAGGAGTCATCCAATACTTAATTCAGACTGGGGTTCATTGTTGCTGTTTCTCAAAATATGGCTCTTCCACACATTGCCTCAGTTTTTTTCTTTATCTGCTAGAGTGCCTTTGTACCAGTGTTTGTTGATTTTGTTCATAAAATTATTTCCAACATACATAAGCATTTCTCTTTCTGGACTAACATTTCCCTTCAGCCTATATTAAATTATCAGAATAAGATTTAAATTCCTCCCCAAAAGACACACAATGGCCACAGCAACCCTCATCATAGACCAGAAACTAAGCGTACTTCTCACTCTTCTAGCAGAGATTTCTCTCAGTCTGTACTGGGCAACACTTCAGTGTGGTGTTCATACATGTGTGTGAGAATGGAAAACTAACCTGTGTATTGTAACTGCTCTCAGTTTTGGAGACAGTAGAAAAATAAACAGGAGAAACAGCTGTTGGGCAAACTGGCAAAGCGATGTTGTCTGCTTCTTTGTTTTTGAAACAATCCCTTCCTTTTCAAGAAAATTATTCTCACAAAATTTGATGAGCAGCCGTCTATTAACCTTCTGCCCAGTGCCACTGTCAACAGGCAATGAACAGTATGTGAAGAGGGCAGGGCATGGGCCTCTAACCAATTATGATAGTAACATTTGCTCAGTACAAACTGAGCATTTTCCTACCTCTGAGAGCCAGTTTGGTATAGTGTATAGAGTCTTACGGTTGGATCTTGGAGACACAGGTTCAAATCCCCACTCTGCCATGAAAGCTTGCTGGATGACCTTGGGCCAGTGTCTTTCTCTCTCTCTCTCTCTCTCTTTCTTTCTTTCTTTCTTTCTTTCTTTCTTTCTTTCTTTCTCCCTCCCCTCGGGCACTGGCGGTGAGGCCTGAATGGCTCCCAGCCACCGGGCCCACCAAGCCTCCCTCCCAACGGCCAGAGCGTTCTCCGCACATGCGCAGGGAACACTTTTACTTTTGGGGGATTTAAATATCCCCCATATTTTTTTTCAACTTTTTAGATTTTTAGATTTTTCTGCACACCTGGGGACTGCTCTAAGTGTGCAGGAAAATTTCTCTGCCCCCCCAAGTACCCCCAATGTGTGGATTTAGATATCTGCACGGAGGGGGCAACTTGGCTATTAGATATATAGATTCCATTTCTGTCTGGCCATCACTGCATGTGGCATACATGTTCCCTCTCCAGTTAGCTGAGTGATAATGACTAATCCAAAGTCATTAGTAAATTTGATGGCTGAAGGATGAATACCAGTTTGGTGTACTGGTTAAAAGTGGTGCACTCTAATCTGGAGAGCTGGGTTTAATTCCTCACTTCTCCACATGCACCCAGCTGAGTGACCTTTGGTCAGTCACAGTTCTCTCAGAGCTGTTCTCTCAAGAGCAGTTCTCCCAGAGTTCTCTCAGCCCCACCTACCTCACAGGGTGTCTGTAGAGGGGAGGGGAAAGGAAGGTGATTGTCAGCTGCTTTGAGACTCCTTCAGGTAGAGAAAAGCGAAGTATAAAAACCAACTCTTCTTATTACTGGTTGGCAGGGAGAATGAGGGACTAGGAGAAACACTAGACAGTGATTACACAGATTCATAGAGTATAGTTCTATCAGCAGCTTCTATCCATGGTGGAGAGTCTTTTTGGTGTAGTGGTTAAGAGCGGCAGGACTGTAATCTGGAGAACCGGGTTTGATTCCCCACTCCTCCACATGAAGCCTGCTGGGTGACCTTGGGCTACTCACAGTTCTTTCAGAATTCTCTGAGCCCCACCTATCTCACAGGGTGTCTGTTGTGGGGAGATGAAGGGAAAATGATTGTAAATTCTTCCAAGACTCCTTCGGGTAGTGGTGGGCAGGATATAAAACCAACTCTTCTTCTTCTAAAGGGAAAGTCCACATTCAGAGGCAGTAAACCTCTGAACATCAGTGCCAGCAGGCAACTTCAGGGGAAGGCCTCAGCTTCTATACCCTGTTGTTGGCCCTCCAGGATAACTGGTTGGCCATTGTCTGACATACATAAGGAACCAACAACACTCAACAGTATATATACATACAAATTACAGTTGTTAAGTTCAACTCATACTTGTGTACATTTACTTATCTAAGTACAAAACATTCTATAATAAAAAACAAAGTGGGCGTGAGCTTAATATTTTTTTATTTTTAATAGATTTTATTAAGTTTTAAAATATACAAGGGGAAGGAGAGGGGAAGGGGAAGGAGAAGGGGGGAAACATATCTAATAATTTTCTGCATGTAACTTTTCTCTACTTGTTATTTCATGTTACACACAGATAAGCTGCGAGGCTTAAAGTTTCATAAAAGCTTCTTAATAATGGAGTCCATAGTCCAACAAAGTCCTCTTCCATTTGCCCTTTTAACATTGAGGTCCACTTGTCCATTTCTGCACTTTCCATAATCTTCGCTATTAGGTCATGTTCAGTAGGTGTTGATGGAAGTTTCCAGTAAGTTGCAAATAAGATTCTAGCTGCAGTCACTTCATGAATTATAAAAAACCTTTGATTTTTGTCAAAGTTCTCTGGTATACAATTCAATAAGAACAATTCTGTTTGACAGGTACTGAGATCTGCAAAACTGTATAAAGTATGTACCATAACCCAAAACGTATGCACTATATCACATGTCGACCACAATATACCTACATGTTTTTTACACTTCCAACAATTATTTCATATATTTTTATACATTTTAACTAATCTGTCTGGTGTTAAATACCACCTGTAAAACATCTTATAGAAATTTGTTTAAAATGACACCAATTTAGTTATTTTCACATTCACTTTCCAGAGTTTACTTCACTGTATAAGATCAATATTATAACCCAAATTTTGCATCCATTTCACCATACAGTCTTTAACCACTTCATCTTCCATTTTCATTTGCATTAAAAATATATATGTTTTCTTAATCAACTTATCATTAGATGTACACAACCACTTCTCAAACACACTTTGTTCAGAATAAAAACCAACTTTTTATCTTTAGCATATCTAGATTTGATTTGAGCCCTTGTCCACCAGTCCATACTAATCCCTTGTTTTATTAATTCCTCCTTTGTTTTTAAAAGTCCTTTATCATCTTAAACTCTTTAGTAGGAGGGAAACTTCCGTCCAAAGTGAAAGCTGATAACAAAACTTCTAGTGGCTTCCAGTTAGAATAAAGTGATGTGGAGAAGCTTTACAGTCTTTGTACTTGTGGACAGAGATGTCTTTTAGGACACAATGAAGGACGTAATACATCCGGGACTTTGTGATCTATTTATACAGATCTGGAAAGTTTCACTGGACATTTTTTGCTCTACTTTGTTGTACAGTTTGTATTGTTCTGACAGAGATTATTGTTGTTTTTCATTATACAATGTTTTGTACTTAGATAAGTAAATGTACACAATTGAGTGGAACTTAACAACTGTAATTTGTATGTATATATACTGGCCATTGTGTGAGAGAGGATGTTGGACTTGATGGACCACTGGTCTGATCCAGCAAGGCTCTTCTCCTGTTCTTATGTCCAAGGTAGCCACTAACATGCCAAAAAGTCACAGATGGATAATCAAGCCTGGGTGAGGTCAGCAGGAGATAGTATGTAACACTTGGAGGTGGACATGGGGACCAAAGGACAACAAATTCTCAGTAATTGTTATGAGAACCCTGCATCCCTCCTAGACTACTTCTGCATCCCACCAGTGCATACCACTGCTTGAGAACCACTACTCTAGCCATTGTACCACAATGGCTCTCACCTTGAATGAAGGAATACATTGCTCCCTTTGGGAAAATATGGGTCTTTTGTCAGTCCCTGGCCAGAAGCAGTTATGCCTGGCTTGCACAGTCATGAGAAATCCCCTTCCTTTTTCACTCTTATCTCTACATAGATAATGGCCTAGGAAGCACACAAGATTCTCAAGGCTGAATTGTGAGTCTGGTGCTCCTGACTCATCTGTAATGGAATTCATTCAAAGCAAAAAAATTCTGCCCGCCCACGAGTTTCTGTTTGTTTGAACTTTCTCCAGCAGGTGCCTAAAATCTTGCCTTGAAGGATGGGGTGGGAATCTGGCCTCTGAGTGTTATGTAGCTTCCAAGCATTCATTTACTGCAGAAAACAGATGTTACAGAACAAACTTCCTTCATAAAGCAATGTGCTGTTTGGATAGAATACAGTCAGGGCCAGACTGCATTTTTCATGAAAATGACTTGAAAGGGTTTATTCTTAGGGAATGTTTGTGTTAGTACTGTGCTGGTGGTTTAGTGCTGGGATAACCACTGGGGCTTTGCCAACCACTATATCAGCTTTTGCCCAGTGGCATTCAATGCTACTATAGAACAACAACAATATGCAGTTATGCAGCAGTAGTTCCATAGGAAAAACCAAGGCACATCAACTGGATTGAACTCTGCTTGTGAAAGCTCATTCACAGGACAACTTCAGTGTCTGTGAGCTGTGTGGGAAAGGCTGCCCATGATGATCTGCAAAAACTTCACTGGTCTACATCAAGTTGTTTGTGTGCATGCCACTCCTCTGAGGCATGATGAGCAGGGGTGAACTTACCTTTCCTGATTCAGCTCTCTCTTTGGTCCTGCTCAGAAGACAACATTCTGGTAGCTTTAACAACATGTCTCTTCATTGCTTCCAACTGGGAGAGAACACTTACAGCTGGAGAACACTAATACACACACAGTCTACAACCAAGACCAAACACAAGACCTGAGTGAGGTCCCCTGTATACAGGTCTTGAGGCACAAACACAAACCCCTGACTGCTCACTTAGGATAGTCCAAGCTAGCCGATCTCATCAGAAGTTAAGCAGGTTCTGGCTAGTATTGGAATGCGTGACCACCAAGGAAGTCCAGAGTCTCTATGCAGAGGCAGGCAATGGCAAACCATCTCTTAAAGTCTCTTGCTTTGAAAACCCTACAGGGTCACATAAGTTGGCTGCAACTTGATGGCAAAATTTTTTTTTTCAAAATTGTGACATGTATATTCAATGATGCATTCACATCACATGTATTCAAATCACCTGTTTCATCTACCATATCCAAAGTCAACCCTTGTTGAATTCATCATATACAACAGAGAGCTAGTGTAGAGTAGTACGCAGAGTGTCAGACTAGGATGTGGAAGAACCAGGTTCAAATCCCCACTCGGCTATGGAAGTTTGGTGGGTCATATTGGGGTAGTCACACACATTCAGCCCAACCCACCCCAACCCACCTTTTTGTTGTGAGGATAAAATGGAAGAGAGAGACATGATGTAATCTGCTTTGTGTCCCTGCTGGGGAGAAAAGGTGTGTATAAATGAAGTGAGTAAATAAATAAACAGTATGGATATAACTGATCTACCGTGGTCTGATACATGTAGATATCAGGTTAGGCTTTCCCACACATATACAGTGCCCTGAACTGGTGGTGTGAATCAGCAAACAGCCCTCTGAAAAACTTCAGAGTGACGTAGCTAGAGTGTTAGGTCTAGAACAGGATTCAGATTTGTTGTCATCTTATAGCAACAACAACAATGATCTTTATAGTGTGTTTGTTAATTTAGAGAAAGCGGCCAACCTTCATGAAGATACAGCCAACATGTGGGCTATGAATAATTTTTTTAAAGAAATCTGTTATTTGATTAAGATAAATCAATTGTGAAACAACTTTTGGGATTTATTGCTTCGACATCTCCTGTCATTAATGGTATTCTGTTTTCTCCTCTCTATACTGATGAAGAACTGCTTTCTAAAACCTGAGAAATGAAAGCCAAATCAATTCTAATTTTACTGGTAATGCTCCCAGCTGCATCCTAGACAATCTCATTCAGGTAAGACCTGGGACTCTGTGCTATAGTTGCCAATCCAGTCCCTGCTGGCTGCTCTCAGACAGGCAGTCCTTCAAAAGGGCATGCCCCAATTAGATTAGAAAATGGTCTCCCATTTACATGGTCAGATTCAGAATTTGAATATCTATGAACCCAAGAAGATGCCTTATACCGAATCATAGTGCTGGTCTATCAAAGTCAGTACTGTCTATTCTGAATGGCAGCAGCTCTCCAGGGTCTCAGACTGAGGCCTTTCACATCAGCTACTATCTGATCCTTTTAACTGGAGATGCTGGGGATTTAGATTGGGACCTTCTGCATGACAAGTGGATACTCTACCAGTAAGCCATGGCCCCTGTCTGCTACCAGCTCTACATGTTTTGGAGACAAGAAAAAGGAGACAAGAAAATGTTTTGTACTTGGAAATTTGGATTTTTCCAAAGTCTTACACTTTTAGGCTCTATTGAAACAAAACTGATGTCTGTGTGTATATGTGTGTAGGCTCCTCATATATTTAGAGTGGACTTTAAATCCTTATGCTTACCATTGTCCAAGAAATAGGATGTTCAAAAAGCTCTGAAACTCTTTAGGCTCCTAGTCATGCATTCAAATGCCAAAAGGGTTACTAGCGTCCAATGCTCCCTCTAAGCTGTGGAGTCTTGTGAGCAAAAATTCTACTTTGTGAGTGACTGGCGTTAAACTTGTGAGTGAGCAATTTGGCTACTGCATAAATTAGTTTGCTCTGGAGCCATCCTTCCTGAGCTAAGAGCGGGAGGCTAAAAAACTATGAGCTAGCTCACACTAACTCAACCTAGAGGGAACACTGCTAGCATTGTGTCAGTGAGGGACTTTTAAACCCTACCTCTACTGAGAATATGTGTTTGGACTATTGATTTCTACCCATTTTTTAGAATCATATTTCAGGTCTCTGGAAAATCAACATATACATAATTCCTTTAAGAAATTATATGTTGCCTTGAAGGTGTTCTGAGCAAAATGGCAGGAGGGGTAGACATTTTAAAATGTTGTGTCATCCCTGTCCCCAGGCAATAGGGAAGCCTGGGGTGGTTGTTGTTGAGTTCTGAAGCTGCAGAGGGGAGTCATGGCAGAAAAGGGTTTTAAAAGATGCTGGCCAGGGGTAGCAGGTCAGTTTCAAGCTGCAATGGGACAAATCCAGCTAAAGCTACTCATGACTCATATCCCATTTCGACTTGAACTCAGTGTTCGACTTGAACAATTCATTACCAATAGAACAAAATTTGAGTCCAGTGGAACCTTGAAGACCAACCAAGTTTAATTTTGGGTATAAGCACACTAAAGCTTATACCCAGAATTAAACTTGGTTGGTATTAAAGATGCCACTGGACTCAAACTTGGTTCTAGTGCTTCAGACCAACACAGCTACCCACCTGAATTTATTACCAAAACTTTGGGTGTCATTCTTCACATTGTGACCATGCCAACTTCAAACTCTCCATGGTTTGTCCCGCAATCTAAACGCCATAAAATTTCATCTCTTCCTGTGTGTATATTTTCTCATGGTGAAACAATTCTGAAGTTTATCTGCTCTGCCTCATCTGACTTTAGAGTCATCCAATCAGGAGCTCGATGACTCATTTTTGTCTTATGATTTCCTAGCATCCATTAAATGCACCAACTAAAATACAAAAGCTGTTTCTTATCTCCCACCTGTGTTATTTTGAGAGGCTCAGTCATGCAGACAGCTGCTTGGATTTTTCTTCGGCAAATATATATGTGTCTTTATGCTTTGCTCCGTAGCTAGAGGGGCTGGTTGAGCATGACAAAAGGCTCCCAGGTTTGTTGTTGTTTTGCAAGTAAATAACTATCTATGATAAACCCACTTAGAAATTTAAGAATTTCTGATCAAAGATGGAGAAAAACAGGAGCATTCTGCAACAGATCATCAACACATCAAAATATTCAAAATATCCTTCAGTGTATGAAGTGTCTGGTTATGTTCTGTATGATGCTTTAGCATTAATGGGAATTAGACATACAAATTTCCCACTTGTTCAGAGATATAAAAATCAACATTTCAGGGCCTTCTGCAGAGTAATCCAAAAAACACCGGTCCCTTGTAAGCCAGAGAGTAGCAGAAAGCCCAGGGAGCTGGAGGGCCAGAGAAAAATTTTAAATGATGCACTTATTTAGTAGACAAGTAGAAAAAACTTGGCAACATTACCTAGTGGTCAGAAAACAAACTGCTGTTGTTTATATATTTTTAAGTGAGGACTTCAGCTTCTTCTTTCCAGGAGCCCCTGGTGCAACTTGAAATGTAATTAGATTTCTACTGTTTCAACAGCCCTTTATTCCTTTGGACACACAGTCATGACTTAACAGTAAACTGCCTCTGAAATGCAGAACTACTTAAGCACATAGATGTGCATATGTGTGCATCAGTGGGAGAAAAGTGAAGTTGTTCTATTGCTGATCGAAACACATGCTGATTCTTGAAATGCTGTTTTTCATCAAACCTTGAAGTATGCTGTATGCCTCGCCATGTTATTGGTAATGTGATAACCCTTTAGAAAGGACAAAAAACAATAGTGTCTTTGGAACTATTGCCTCCCTTGCTGTAGGTCTCATTTTGAGTTTCTTAGCCATTTACAAAATTTGTCATGATCATCGGTGGGATGATTATATTTGCACTCAATGACTCAAGTTTCATTCTGGATTTCCCATCACAGGAAAACGGAATATTAAAAAGGCTCTGGGAGAATGAAGTCTACTTGCAGGCTTCATAAATAACAAACGTCTAAGTTTCAGATCAGGGGAAGGAAATTAATGTACGTGCTTAGAAGACTGACACTCAGATAAATAAAAACACCAAAACAGGAAAGCAGGCATGGCTGCATTCTTTGATAGTAGCTCAGAGGAAACGGAGTAATTCATAAACTGTAAAATATAAGTCCTTTTGGTTAGTCATACTACTCAAGTGTATTCAGAACTATAGTAAATTTGACAGATGCAAAGCTGTCTTGTATTTATAGACTCACTTGTGTTTGTTAAGTGCTGTCAAATCACTTCCGACTTTGGCGACCCTATGCATTGATGGCCTCCAAAATGTCCAATCGTTAGTAGCCTTGCTCAAGTCTAGCAAAACTGAGGGCCGTTGTGGCTTCCTTGATTGAGTCAATCCATCTCATGTTGGGTCTTCCTCTTTTCCAGCAAAATAATTGCAGCACAAGCTCATTTGTCCAAAGTACTAGAGAATAGCACACCTGCATGTTCTGAGGTGCAGAAGTTTAATTTACACAGGTGTATTGGGACATGGTGGGCACAATGAACTGGTATCATTAACACATTGGAGGCTCTCTGAACAGAGAAAAACTGGTTTTGGACTGTGCATCTTCAGACTGCATGTGAGGTAACATGGGGGATGGAAGAGTTGTATCCTAACCTTTTTCCAGGCACAGTATTTTCGGGGGGGGGGGGGAACAGGCAATCAGATGCCCACACCTGAAATCAGCTATTTATCTAGAAAACCTGTCCGGAAGACTTTTAAAACCCACTGTTTCCCCTTTAAAACACCACTAACAGTGTTCTCTCAAGAGCGGTGCTCTCAGAGCTACCTCACAGGGTGTCTGTTGTGGGGAAAGAAAGGGAAAAAGATTGTAAGCCACTCTGAGACTCTGAGTGAAAGGCAGGGTATAAAACCAACTCTTTTTCTCCTCCTCCTCCTCTTCCTCCTCCGTGTTTGACTTCTCTAGCCCAGTGGTTCTCAACCTTTTGTATCTTATATCCCAGGGTTGCTATGTGGAGGAAGGAAATGGCAAACCACCTCTGCTCAGCTCTTACCTGGAGTGCCCCATGGATGGGGTTGCTATGAGTCAATTGCAACTTGACAGCTGCTGCTACTGCTGATGCTTCTTCTTCTTCTTCAGCAGATGCAGGTACACAAAGAACTGGCACATAAGGAATATGTGAGGCTGTCTTATACTGCGTCAAACTCCTGCTCTATGAAGGTCAGTGTCTGTGTTGACTGGAAGCAGCTCTCCAGAATCTCAAGTGCAAGTCTTTCACATCACTTGCTACCTGATCTTTTTAACTGGAGATACTGAGGGCGAAACCTGGGACCTTTGGCAAGAAAAGCAGAAGCTCTACCAGTGAGCTTGAGTGTGTGTGTGTGTGTGGGGGGGACTGAGACAACTACCCTGGGCCCCATGCTTTGGGGGAAGCGCAAGATTCCCTAAAGAAACTTCTGATCATCTTGGTGCTGGGCTTCTGTTTGTTGCCCACCACCCAGGTGATCGCTGGGAGTCTGAGAATGGAAGTCTCATGGGGCCAGAGGGAAGTGGAAGGAGTTTAACCCTGGCCCGTAGTCCCCTAGAGACAGTGCTGTCTACACACATGGATGCATAAGGTTTCCAACAGGACTGGAGAAAAACATCCTTTCCCTTTAATGGGGGCTTAATGTGTGGAAATGGTCCACTGAAACTTTTCACGGCATGGAAGTATGTAACGTCACTTGGTTAGATCACATGAAGCCCCTATTAAAAGGATGGAGCATTTTTCCCCTTCCAGGCCGTTGGCAACTCCATTCACAACAGCTGTAACAATGTATGTTGAAACTCTGGTTAATTGAGTCAATCTATTGTTAAATTTTAATTCGGCAACGATTTATGTTGCAATAAACCT
>NW_015177010.1:1979940-2032987 GCF_001447785.1 Gekko japonicus
CATCAAAAATGCATTCTGCCCTGTAGCTATGATCCCTTGCCGTGAATGAATAAGTATTATATATTTGATGTGAAAAAAAATAAAAGAAAATCATATCCCAAAGAACTGTAGGTTATTTTCCATGAAGCCTATAATATGCTGTTTAGGAATTAATGACCTGGGAGGGAGGCAGCTTGAGGTTAGGGATGTGCACCTCAGGGGGTGAAAGCATTTTTCAGATCTGGGTATCAGGGAGCCAAAAAGTACTGATATGCCTAGTCATCTAGGTTTGGTAATCAGATCTGGGTTATTTTCAGGATTCCAGTGTCAAACCTGAGGATCCCCTGCAAACCACAACTTTCATGCAAAGTAACTTAAACAAAGAATACTATGTTGCAAGACCAAGAAAATCAATTTCAAAGGACAGAATCCTAGCCAAACTAATCTGGCAAACTGGCAAGCTGATACCAAGCCCCGAGAAGTACCAGGAAGCCCCAGAAAGACATGTTGTTGTTCAGTCGCACAGTAGAGTCCGACTCTTCGTGACCCTATGGACCAGATCACGCCAGGCCTTCCAGTCTTCCGCTGTCCTCTGAAGTTGGCTCAATTTTGCATCTATGACACTGTCTAACCATCTCATCCTTTGCCGTCCCCGTCTTCTTTGACCTTCAGTCTTTCCCAGCATCAGGGTCTTCTCCAGGGAATGCTCCCTTCTCATTTGGTGGCCAAAGTATTTGAGCTTCAGTTTCATTATCTGGCCTTCCAGGGAACAGTCAGGGTTGATTTCTTTTAGGATTGACTGATTTGATCTTCTTGCAGTCCAAGGGGCTCTCAAGAGTGTTCTCCGGCACCATAGTTCAAAAGAATCTATTCTTCGGCGCTCGGCCTTCCTTATAGTCCAGCTCTCGCAGCCATACATGACTACTGGGAATACCATTGCTTTGACCATGTGGACTTTTGTTGGCAGGGTGATAGGAAAAAAGTCCTGGGAACTTTAAAATTCTGGTTCCTGGTATTCCAAGTTAATGCTGAATATTTTTGGACCCATTTCCCGGTATCCTGAATTTTTTGGGCTCCAGTTCCCAGTATCCTCTAAAGTCCTGGATACCATCCAGAGACCCCAATATATCCGTAAAATATTGGTACAGTATTTTTATAGATATATAGATATATATAGATATGAATATATATATATATATTTTCATACCAGATAGATCTAAATGCACACCCTTTACTTTGGATGACAAAATACCTTTAACTGGACCTGGTACATAGTCCAATGAGAACAGCCAGTGACACAGACATTACCTGGTGACTGGTATAAAATACTTTGTACTGTTATAAGGTCTTCAATGGTAAGGGAGCCACTGTGGTGATGGTTGGCATTTTTAGCCAGACTTGATATAATAAAATAGAAAAGATTTTCAACCATCAACATTGGAATGTTTTATAAGGGCATTTTTGACAGCTGAATATATTTTTGTGCGTGTTGCCAAGGATGAGATATCATTATCCATTTTAAACAACTCAGTCAGAGAAGAAAAATGTTTAAAAAATGGTTTCTAGGTAATCTTGTGTGTTTATGGCACAGTGATCTGCAGTTAGGTTCTCATGTAAATGGTTCATGAGCATAAGCAAATGACTTAACTATCTCACAGCTGCCATGCAGGAAAATAAAATATCCAAAAGTATATATAGTAAAATCACTGAGATAGAGGGCAATGTTGACAGGTGTGAGTACTTTGGTTGATGTCTTCCACAGCACCTGGAGCAGATAGCACTGAACCATAGATAGAAGAAAAATAGCACTTCCCTATTCTGACAGTCATAGAAGTGCCAGTGTTGAGAGGCTTTGGCTTCTGACTGCTAAGGATTTCAAATACCTCACTGTATGGTCTTATGGAAAACTAGACTGCGTGTTTGGAATGTGAAAAACTGAGGGTCCAATTCCATCTTTGCTATGAAGTTTACAGGATATCCGTGGCCAAATACCTATCTCTCAGTCTAGTCTACCTCACAGGGTTATGGTGATATTTATAGTGCAATCCTAAGCAGAGTTTCATGTCTATTGAAAGCAATGGTTTTAGAAGGGTACAACTCTGGAGACCCTGATGCTGGGAAAGACTGAAGGTCAAAGAAGAAGGGGGCGGCAAAGGATGAGATGGTTAGACAGTGTTATCGATGCAACGAACATGAAATTAAGCAAACTCCGGAGCACGACGGAAGACAGAAAGGTCTGGCGTGATGTGGTCCATGGGGTCGCGAAGAGGCGGACTCGACTGTGTGACTGAACAACAACAAAAAAACTCTGGAGCAAACTCCAGAGGATGGCAGAAGACAGGAGGGCCTGGCGTGATGTGGTCCATGAGGTCGCGAAGAGTCGGACTCGACTGTGCGACTGAACAACAACAAAACTCTGTTTAGGATTGAACCATTAAACTGCTGCTCTGGTCTCCTTGGAGAAGAGTGGCATACACAGGGGTCATTTCGTAGAAAAAGAGGTGCAGGAGCTCATTAGCATAACTCATTAGCATAACTTATTTGCATATGCCACACCCCCTGACATCACCAGAAGTGTGTCAGAAGGCAACACCCATCACTCAGGCTCTACTGGACTGTTTTGGATTGCTAGCTATTGGGGTGGGGGGAACGTGCAGATCTGTCCTTGCAGAGGAGGGAGAGCTTGTACCTGAATAAAACTTGGTCTTAAAGGTGCCACTGAACTGTTTTGGACTGGGGGGCTGGGGGGAGCTCTGCAACTTACCTGGCTGCTTCTCGCTCTGACTGAGGGCTGCTGGGAGCAGGGGGTGGGGCTTGTTTCATGTGCCTGCCCCCTGGGCTCTTTACTGCCGGAGCTCTGCTCCTGTGCACTCCTGCAGGAAATGACCCCTGGGCATACACAACTAACAGATAAAAACCTAGATCTGTCATAACTGTCATAGCCCTAAGGACCACTTATAGGCCAGCATTTGTAACCCCCATTCTGCCATGAAGTTCACTGGGTGACCTTGGGCCAGTCTTTCTTTCTCAGCCTAGCTTACCTCACAAGGTTGTTGTGAGGATAAAATGAAGAAAAGTAAGACCACTTAAATTTGTTCTGAGCACTTTGGTGGAACGGCAGGGCAAAAAAAAATTGTACTAAATAAATAAATAAGTATTGCTGGCAGACAAAACAGAGGGTTAAAACACTCAAATCATGTGCTCTGAGCCAGGAGGATTATTCACATGCTGAAGTCAAGATATGCTGATATATTCTTTATGAACAAATAAGTGCTGATTCAATTTGTCAAGGTTTCTATATCTATATCTGGGTCGTTACTTACTGAGTTGATCAATTTGTCGTGATGGAAAGTGCCGTCAAGTTGCAGCTGATTTATAGCAACCCCTCACGGGGTTTGCCCACCTCTGAACGTCTCTTGCCTTGAAAACCCTACAGTGTCAGCTGTGACTCGATGTCAGCTACGCTGCCATGAGTGTGCAGATGTTTTCTAATTGCTTTGCATTCCTTCCCATGCGCTTAATTGCTTCAGAGCTGTAACACTTATCTTTGATGCTGTACTGGTGGAGAATGTGGTGTCTATCGTCCGTGGGAGCTTCTCCGTTCCCAGCTTCGCAACCATTAGAGAGTCCAACAGTATCCCGCGCGTGGGAGCCCACCTAATTGGTTATGGCTATGGGGGGGCGCATACAAATGCCCTATGTCCTATTATGCGGACAGGTATCCCGCCATTCCTAACAGTGTTCCTGTTATCGCATCTATGGCTTTTCAATAAAAGTAAAACCTTCCTGAAAGCGTGTACTTCATTGTTTAGCTCTGGGTCCTGACACTCGACAGCACTTTCCAGCACCACCATGGGGTTTGCAAGGCAAGAGACGTTCAGAGGTGGTTTGCCATTGCCCGGCTCTGCATAGCAACCCTGGACTTGTTTGGTGGTCTCCCATCCAAGTGCTAACCAGAGTTGACCCCCCTTAACTTCTGAGCCCTGACAAAAAATCAGGCTAGCCTGGGCCATCCAGGTCAGGGCAATGATTAATATACATCTTAGTGAAAGCTGATCCAAAGGGGAGCATTTTTATCTTCAGTGAAAATTCTCTCTCCTTTCTTTTCACATTACTTTGCTAAACAGTACAACATCATGCTAAGGAAGGAGAAGGAGCATTTTAGGGGGAGAAGGAACACATCGCTGTTGCCAAGGAAACTGGGCTGAGTCTCTCACATTATAATGCACATCCAGATAGGCATCCCACTGAAAATCATGCAGCACACGATTGAATGTCATTCCTCTGCGTTTTGTTGCTTTCTCTTAATCAGATCCACATTTGGACTTGCATTCCAGTGCGAGGGAACATCAGATTTGGGGGCGGGAGGGGGACCATGAACAGGTACCAAACATTATGCAAAGATGTGTAGGATGAGGGGCGATCTTGTTCTCATCAAAAATGGCAAGTTCTGTAGCAAAAATCTGAGTTCATGAAAATTTGGCACAGGCCTAATCTTCCTGAGTGATTGTTTCAGTGCGTGTTGGAAGGGTAATCTGGATTTAAACTGAAATATTCAGAAGGCAGAATCTTCAAACAGACAAGTAGATAAAGTGACTAACATATCTCCTAAGATCAACGAGACTGTAATATTGTTACTTAATGAATCTGCTGAACCAGGTGTGCAGGTATGAGAGCCAGTGCTAGGAGACAGATATTGATGCTTCAGCACAGATGCCCGTAGGCTCACCTGATCCACCCCTGGAGAGGTGGCAGTGGACTTTGATGCCTCGGAGATACAGCTCTGTGTTTCATTAACTAGGGGGGAAACTAAAAGGGGATTCTCCTACTTTGACAGGAAGGAAGAGCCACAGGATGCTGGCATTTTCCTCAGTCCAGCCCGATGCTGACCCTGTCAGCTTTGGCCTCCATAGGACAAAGATATCCTCCCGGCAAGCTTCCATATGATGGAATAGCTTCTCTGGCCTCCAGCTGCACTCCTTTGGCTGGCTGGCGTCTCTCCCATCTCTGCTTCCAGCTGCCAACTGCAGCTGCCTCCTGCCGAGCAAGGCAGCTGCTGAAATCCCCCACGCTCCTCCCACACTCTTTAGTGCCTCACCTTCCTCGCATGCTCCAGCCTCCACAGCTGGCTCTGCCTCAGCCTCAGAAGCAGATGGGCTGGTTCACTGCATTCGCTTGGGCTGGCCTTCTTTCAGGGCAGGCCACAGCACTGAGTCCTCCCACCACCAGCACCCCAGTAAGAAAGGACTGCAGCTGCTCTGGGAGGCTAGTCAGGAGGCGCATGGGGGAGGGTACATGGCTCGGACCCACCAAATGACTTGGAGAAAGGGGACGTCTTCCTGGGGAGTGTATTAAAAAAGGCACACACCCCAAATCTTCAGCTGCTATTAAAACCTCCGTTCATTTACCTAGAATTTAAGTTCTCGTATCTTAACTGGAATTCATTTCTAAATAAGTATGCATATTAGAAGGGTGGCTTAAGCAGAAAGACGTCTGCAATGAGATTTTAGAACCTGAAGTAAAGTTGAGGACCCTGATGTAGGTCGGTACTGTATTTTGGAGATGATTCGTTCATAGGGTTGCGCCATAAGTCAGAAGTGACTTGATAGCACTTCACACACACACACACACACACACACACACACACACACACACACACACACACCAGTGTTTGGATTGTACCACTAGAGAATGCAGATGGGAGCATGCATTGCAAAACTCTACCTGTACTCAGAAAGCTAGTACATCAAGGAGAAGGGCTTTAGCCTTTCTATTCGCTGACTTCTAATTTTGTACATACAGAAAAAAAAATATCCTATGAAGAAGCATTTCTTCATGTGAGCTGCACAGGGAGTCTGAAGTTACACAGCCAAAAAACAGATGTACCACACTGGATTCTAACTAGGCTGGATGGCTGCAAACAAGAGGTTTCCACAGGAGCAAGGATTTCCATTCACTGAGTGTGATTTTCCAGCCTCCCTGCTCCCACAGCAGTCGGAAATTCTCCTGAAATCCTGTTTGGAGAAGGGGGACAAGATTTCGAGGGGCATTTGGGACTGCTGGGGGAGAGGGGAAATTGTGCTCTGTGAGCCAAAATCGATGCATCCGCAGAAATGTTAGTCTGAATCCAAACTCCTTGTCTGCTTTGTATTGGAACTGGGCCCAGTACAAACAATGTCACCTACAGAATTTGTCCACTTCAATGTCATTGTAACAATGATAGCAGGAAAGGAGGGGGGTGGGTAGGGAATTAGTCTTGCTCCCCTCTTTTCTTTCAAGAAGTCCTGAATTAGAAAATTTGGCTAGACAAGGTTTTCTGGGTTGGTTAGCATAGGCCCCGTTCACACGAGGCGATTTGGCCCGGGAACGGGACAGTTTGGGGCCGGATCAAACCGGCGCGATCACACCACAACATCTGGGAAGCGTCTTGCTTCCGTGGCCAAACTGTCCCTTTCCCGGGAAAAAGCGCCTCAAACTGAACCACCTACCTCGGTGGTTCAAATGGACGAGGCGCCTCTTCCCGGGTGTCTGATCGCCGGCGCGTCTTTGCGCCGGCACATCCCCGGGCCGGAGACGAACTGCGCATGCTCAGGCATGCGCAGTTCGGCCGGCTCCCGGTTAGAGCCGTCTTTTCTCTCCGGCGTTTGATCGCGCCGGGGAGAAAAGGCGGCTCGGCCGGGGGATCGTGGGATCCCGCCGAGCCGTATCAACATTGGCGCGGCTTTTAAAAGCCGCGCTTTAAAGGGCTTTTCCCCTGCCGTGTGGCAGGGGCCATACATACATACACAAGAGTATAGATAAAGCTTCCCTGTGTTTTCTCAAATACTCATTGTTGTTGTTCAGTCGTACAGTCGAGTCTGACTCTTCGCGACCCCATGGACAAGATCACGCCAGGCCCTCCTGTCTTCTGCTGTCCTCCAAAGCCCGCTCAATTTCATGTTCATTGCATCCATGACACTGTCCAACCATCTCATCCTTTGCCGTCCCCGTCTTCTTTGACCTTCAATCTTTCCCAGCATCAGGGTCTTCTCCAGTGAGTGCTCCGTTCTCATTTGGTGGCCAAAGTATTTGAGCTTCAGTTTCATTATCTGGCCTTCCAGGGAACAGTCGGGGTTGGTTTCTTTTAGGATTGACTGATTTGATCTTCTTGCAGTCCAAGGGCCTCTCAAGAGTGTTCTCCAGCACCATAGTTCAAAAGAATCTATTCTTCGGCACTCGGCCTTCCTTATAGTCCAACTCTCACAGCCATACATGACTACTGGGAATACTATTGCTTTGACCATGCAGACTTTTGTTGGCAGGGTGATGTCTCTACTTTTTATCATACTGTTTAGGTTCGCCATCGCTTTCCTCCCAAGGAGCAGGTGTCTTTTAATTTCATGGCTGCTGTCACAGTCTGTGGTGATCTGGGATCCCAGGAACGTGAAGTCTGTCACTACTTCCACGACTTCCCCTTCTATTTGCCATGATCTTAGGTTTTTTTATGTTGAGCTTCAAGCCCACTTTTGTGCTCTCCTCTTTTACCCTGAGCAAGAGGCTCTTTAGGTCCTCTTCCCTTTCTGCCATTAGAGTGGTATCGTCTGCATATCTGAGGTTGTTGATCTTTTCCCCAGCAATCTTAATTCCCGCTTGTGATTCATCCAGGCCAGCATTTCGCATGATGTACTCTGCATATATATTAAATAAGCAAGGTGACAATATACATCCTTGTCGTACTCCTTTTCCTATGCTAAACCAATCAGTTGTTCCATATCCGGTTCTAACTGTTGCTTCTTGACCCTTATACAGGTTTCTCAAGAGACTCATAGAAATCATAAATCTAGAGAGTTTCCAGTGGAAAAGAAGCACTTATGCTACCACTAACGCCTTTAGATCTGAGACCTGTTAGGATAACGAGGGATAGCAAACTCTATCCCCAACCAGAGTGTGTTCATTGGAACATATTATAGAGTCATTGGGTATATAAATGTATACATATAGAGTCATATTTTTCTGCATAACAGTGATTCCTGAAAAATCAGGGTTTCTGATTGCAGAGGGAGACAGATATATGCAAATATGTGTACGCAACTAGAATTTGCACTTAAATTTCAATAAATCTGGATGGGGCTGGATGCCATGCTTCTGCTGTCCTTCATCATGCGTGGTTCACCAGAACATCAGAAAAGGGCTTACGTTTGCAACTAATCATGGACTAAAGAGGCCATCTGTAGCCACCCACTGTCTAACAATAATGGAAATTTTAGCTTAGGTTAGATAAAGAGACTCAAAGATTTTCAGAGATGAATGTGGTCCTTGAATAGAAACAGCACATTTTCCTAGTTCTCTTATATAAACTTTTCAAAGCAGTGTAATGGTTTTCCCAGCTGTGAAGCTTAGCTATTATGAATGATTATCTGCATATTCTTTCTCTCCCTTTCTCTCTTGAGAAACTGGTTTATTCTGAAAGACCAGACTGTGTTTTGTCATCAGACCTCCAGAGAATGAGGGGGAATTCAAAGTGGGCTCCAGCGACTTTTATCATTTTAGTTGGTAAACTATAAGCAACAAAGAGATTTAAGGCAGAAGAATGCAAAGCCTAATGTGTATTATTCAGCATGATTTAAATGTATAACAGTGGAAAACTGTGAGTTAGACAAAACTAAATTGCACAACATCTAGACCACACAGAGAGAAATCCCAAACTGGTATGAAAATTGAAGACTAAATATGGCCTCCTTTCAGACAACATATGAGTAAGACAAGCAATTTATACTAAAGTCAATACTCTTTATTTTAAAAGAAACTATGTGAAAAATGTTTCAAACCCAGTGTAATTGCATCTCTCTTGAAATCACAGGGAATCTCGCCATGAGTTTTATAGGCAAGTAACAGTTTCAGCTAAAGTCCCTTCATTCATTGTTTCCTATCCAGGAACTCCTGCACTTTCTGATAGATTTCTTGTATTCCTAGGGATGCCAACAGCCTGTAGAATAATGTCCTATCCCTTTAATGTGTGGAAATGAGCATCTGAAGCTTCTCATATCATGGAGGTAAATCAGATTACGTGGTAAATAAAAATCCCATTAATTCTATACTAAATTGACCTTATATTGTTCTTGCTCCAGGCAACTCCATGTACACCCCAAGTTTCCCATTTGTTTTAGTGCAGTGAATCAGATTCATGCACACTAAGGCATGCACCTCCACCGAAACCAAAGAACATGGAAAGGGAGCTCCATGTATGTGTTACTGGAGCATTGAAATTCAGGGCAGATTGCTTCATGTCTCCCTAAGCTCCAGTTGTGCGCAAAACAGATGAACCATGCATCAATGACAAATTCTCATAGAATGTTAATTTCAGGGCCCAGATGCATACTGAGAGAAGGAGCAAAAATGCTTTGCCTCCCTAATCCACCACCTAAGATCACTGAATAGAGAAGCCCTATGTTCCCAGCATAGGCCAAGAAGCAAAAATTGCTGCTGGGGCTTCTAAGGAACAGCTTGGGACATGGAGGAGCCGGATACAAAATGAACAAAGGGAATACACGAGGATTTAAAAAAAAAAAAAGATTGCTCTTAGAAAATCTTTCTCTTGCATTGTGTCACATGGTGGGCCCTTAGTGAATATTATTAGCAAAGACAAGCTCCCTTTTCCTCCCCTATTTTTCTTAAATGGAGCTGGATTTCATCTCCTTTATCAGACCAAAAAGGCAGGAGCTTTGTTTATACAGTGCAGGAAGGTTATAAATAGCAGGTTTGGAATCAGGATCATGACGCAGCATTACAAGAACGACAACAATAACAACCCGTTTGCCAGGCACGCTCCTCTATCTGGTCACCCTGCAGCCATTTGGCTGGTCATTACCTCACACTGTTGCTTCTTGCTAGTACTGCTGATAATGGCAAGGAATGTTCATCTCTTGTCCATAAATAACATCACCCTACAGCATGATGTTACATCAGTCATTTGTTTTGCCTCCCTGTGGCCCCCCCCCCCAATCTCATGCTAGCTCTCTACTCACATACGTAGTGTGATCAATGCTCCCTCTAAGCTGTGGAGTCTTGTGAGCAAAAATTCTACTTTGTGAGCTACTGGCATTAAAGCTGTGAGCAAGCATCAGTTAGTTTGCTCTGGAGCCATCCTTCCTGAGCTAAGACAAAAATATGTGAGCTGGAGGCTAAAAAAACTGTGAGCTAGCTCACACTAACTCAGCTTAGAGGGAACACTGAGTGTGATATGGGAGGCTTGGAGTGGACAGGAATACCACTAGAGCAACTCAGAACGTAGGGCACTCAGAACTGAACTCCCCTGAGAATTGTTCATCTTATGAACCATTGTTTGGCTTGCCACAAAACGTTTCAGATGCTGTGCCTGAGGGTAAACACCCAAACTCATGTTGAATGTCACTTCAGGTGAAATCTGGAGACAGCCTTGAGATGTGGAGAGCTCCCTTGAGAGATTTCCATAGTACTATCAGAGCATCTCTTTTGGGCCTTCATTCAAAGTCTCTCAGGTGATTTCCCTGAGAACTTCCAATTTCAATTTCCTTTGGAATTGTCCAGTGCTCTGTGCTGGAAATCCCCCACTGCAGTGGCATTAAGTCAGTTCCTGACTCACACAGATAGGCCACTTCCAGGAGCGGGGAGAGATTGCCCTCTGAAATAAGCCTCTAATTCTAATGTGTGAATCAAAGCCATTAGATGCTAGACAGAAGTGCTGCTGTTGCTCCCTCAGCTTGTACACAGAGTTGAGTCTTGGGAATCTTCAAGTCAGTTCGCAATGCCTGAAGATCATTACATTTCTTACTCCTTGATTACTACTGAATTGGTTTAGTACATTTGTAGGCTGCCTTTCCATCCCTAGTGGATAATCCTCTGCCAGTATGGCTCTCCTACTGCCTTTTCATGTGGGCCAGCAGGAGAACTGACAGAAATAATTTCACATGACACATTGACATCACATCCAGAGCATCAGCTGACATCACTTCCTGAGTTTTGTGCAAGGCAGCTAACAAGTGAAAAGCACAGAGCAAGTTATAAAGATCATTTTTTAAAAAGGATAAAACAACAAAACCAAAAATGCACAGAGGCCATCTATTCCTGTCTCCTATTTCAGTCCAATTCAAAGGATTCCAAAACAATTTTTGGCCTGGAAAGACATTACAAATGACAACAGTTTCACCTCCTGAGGATGGTGGTAGCAGCTAAAAAAGCCCTCCCAATTAACTTCTGCTTGGCTGGTTCCCACCAGAAGGCCCCATGCATGACCTGTAGCTAAGTCTCAAAGTCTATTGACAGAATTCCCATGGGTTGGATCCCAAAAAGGATTTCAGCAGAAGGCGAAGTGGGTGATTTTTGCCAATACCCCCTACCTGTAATAGACCTTGAACTTCCCTCTCAGGCTAGTCCTTGAAGCCCCTGTCTCACAGAAGAAGACTGAGGGTGGAGGTTAGGATTGCTAGCTCCAAACTGGGATACTCCTGGTGCTTTGGGGAGCAGTGCCTTGGGAGGGTGGAGTTTGGGGACAGGAGGGAGCTCAGTGTGGATGTGACATCATAGCTTTTGTCCTCCAAAACTGCCATTTCCTTCACAGGAACTGCGCTCTGTAGTCTGGAGATTAGTTGTAATTCTGGGAGAAATCGAGGCCCCACCTGGAGGTTGGCAACCTTGGAGAAAGTCATTCTCCATGAAAAGAAATACCCTCTTTCTGTGGAAATTACCAGTGGATCCAAGCCCAGGTGAAGTTTCTGTTATTGGACGATACCATTTTATATTGACAGTGGAAGACTGAATATTTGAAATAAACAACAACAAAGCCTACATGCCCTAACCTGGATGGCCCAGGCTAGCCTGACCTTTTCGGATATCAGAAGCTAAGCAGAGTCAGCCCCGGTTAGTACTCAAATGCGAGACCACCAAGGAAGTCCAGGTTTGCTTCACAGAGATAGACAAGGATGAACAATCTCTGAATATCTCTTGCTCTCCGTGCCCATCGTTTGTGTTCTCCCGCTATCTTTGGTTTTACACAGGGCTATTTTGGGGCAGGAACGCACAGGAACGGAGTTCCGGCTGGCTCCCGAGTTGGCCACACCCAGCAGGAACTCATTAGCATAATAGGCCACACCCAACAGCAGGAACTCATTAGGATTGGCTATATTAGGGATGTGTGGCCTAACATGCAAAGGAGTTCCTGCTACCAAAAAAAAAAAAAGCTCTGGGTTTTGACAGCAAACAAGGTAAACAGAATAAGAAGCAAAAGGTTACTTCTGGTAACGTGGGGGTGTGGCCTAATATGCTAATGAGCTGTGCTGTCAGGGTGTGGCCTAATATGCTAATGAGTTCCTGCTGGGCTTTGTCTACCAAAAAAGCCCTGGTTTTACATATATTACATCTTGCTGTCTGTATATAGATTTCTTGACCATCCCAGCTAATAGATTTTTTTAAAGCTAGGTTTAATGTAATATCTACTGCTGTCTTGAGTGGGCGCTACACTAAAAAGCCCTACCCTGAGCATTTATGTGGCTGCGGTTCTGGCTGTATTGAAACCATAGAGCATATTCTTCTTTTATGCCAAAGATACAACCATTTAAGAATACAGTTCATTGATCTGTTAGTTCCCAATGCTGACTTGCCCGTAGCAAGTAAGCTTCAGCTCTTGCTTGGTGGCTCTGATCCAATTATTACAGTTCCAGTAGTGAAATTTCTCCTGGGCTTGTTTGGATATAAGAGACATGAGCTGAATTCAAAGAATTTATGTACTGCTAAATAGCTTGCAGCTAAGTTGTTAGCTGATGTCGGCTTTGTGACTTTTTTGTAGTTAAATTTTTGCTCATGATATTTAGTAATATCTTATCATGTAAATACTGTATTTGTAATTGTGTATTTTGTAACTTTTTTCATATGCTTATGACTAATTGGTCTGTGAGCATTAGTAAATAAATGGAAGTGGAAACAGAATATCTCTTGCCTTGAAAAAGCTACAAGGTCGCCATGAGTTGCTTGTGACTTGACAGTGCTTTACACATGCACATACATATATAATAGAGCTTGGCCATCTGCCAACATTATCTCAAATACTCATTCCATTCAGAAAGCTCTCTTCAGCTTTCTGTCACAAATTACTGCTGAGTTGTACAAGCAAATGGCACAACAGAGCTCCAATGAGCTTTTCATGTCCTGTGCAAAAACACGCCAAGGTATTACTTTCCTCAAGTCTGCTGAGATCTTTGTTACAATTCTTGTGGGATGGGAAGCAATCCACAGTCACACGAAAGGAGATGTTATCTAATACCAGGATGCCACTTTGGGAAGCAGTTGGGAGAGGTGAAATATAAAGAAATGTTCTGGCTGTTCCCCCCCCCCCTTTTATCATCATCTGAAATCATTCTCCACCTACTGCCACATACCTCATGTCAGGACCTGCCTGAGTGAAATCATTTGTATGGAGTAAAAACCGGTTATTTTTCAGAGCTAAACCAGGAACACAATGATTCATTCATATGTATTCCTTTTTTGCCTGAAAACACTGATGTACCTATGGTAAGGGATATCTGCTGCATCTGGTCAACTCTCTGTCTTAGCTAGCATCCCTTACACGGAGATGTACCAAAGCATGGGGATTTGAATTCTGTTCTCCCCGCTTCTAGTCTGACAATCTAATTGCTAACCATTCTCAATATGCCTTAACACCAGCTTTGGGGGCCATATTTCATGTATTATCCCACCCTGTACATCTCGATCCTTCTCAGCAGCTCAGAACCTTCTAATGGCATTGCTGTTCTAGATCAGTGGGGGGGGGGGATCAGATCATACTTAGACTACAGAGAGCAAGCAATGGCAGTAGGGTTGCTAGCTCTGAGTTAGGAAATTCCTGGGGGCTTGAGGGTGGACCTTGGGGAGGGACATCCATGGGGGATGATATTCCTCCGAAGCTGTCATTTCCTCCACTGGAACTGATCTCTGTAGCAGGGCTGCTGGGCCCCCACCACTGGGGGCATCAAAGCATCCTCCTCCCCCAGTGGATGCTCCCCACTGCCACTCATCTGGCTGGTGGGGAAATAATGGCACCAAAATAAGGGGTAAATTCAGCAGTGTCCCAATGCACTGACAGTTCTCCCCATGCACCTGGAAGTGATGTCAGTGCATTGCCAATTGATGCCAAGTAGACTCTGGCATTTGAGCAAATCTTTATGGTGGTCACAGGAAGTGACATCAACATATCACTGGCAACATCAGCATGTCACTGGTGAGTCTCTCCCCCCCCCACACTCAGTCCTTCCACCCTTGCTGGTTGCCACATGGACCCTGGCAACTATATTCTGTAGTCTGGATATGTAATTCTGGGAGATCTCCAGGCCCCATCTGGAGACTGAAAAAACCAAGAAGGGATCACATAAATATATACAGAGCTCATGGAGAGCTCTTAAACCAGCATAATACAGGAAGCTTTTGCACCTGTTTAAAAGAAGACAAGACTGGCTTGCTCCTTTATAAACACTTGAACATGGAACCAGAAGTAAGTTTTTTTAAAAAAATTAAAAACTAAATAATTCAAATTATAAATTAATATGAAAAGTTTGTATAATATCCCATTCGGCTTCATGTTGCTTATTCATTTAAAATACCATGGGTTATTTTTCAGGATTATTTGAAAAATATAAAGAAGAAATTAAAGATTGGTTGCTCTTAAACAGAACATTGTAGCAAGAGGCTGACACCTTCCTTACTATAGGATTACTCCTGAGGAAGATTGGGACAAAATGAGTCTATATCCGGATGCTCATTGAGAATGATGGACCTGTAATATTGCCAAGTTTTATAATATAATATGATTCTTACTTAACATGTGTTGTCATCTACATCACAGTGTTTGTTTGTTGCATTTCCCATCTGGAGGCTGGCAATTCTAAAAGACAGGCAAGTGTGCTATATTGTTTTGTTCTAATCTTTAATTCTAAATTCCCATTTTAAAGATAAATTGCATAACTGCTGCTCAAAACTAACTCTTCCGCAATGAGACAAATCTTTGTGTAGTTCTCATTGCTGCTGTGAATGAAGAGGCAATATAGTGTCCCTGTAACAGCCGTCCTTGCATTTTCTTTGCCTCAGCCCACCATGGCTACCATTTCCCCCTTTTAAAAAAGGCAGAAATTGCTTGATTGCTATAGCATTATAACATTATAGTGACGTAACATTATAATGACCTGTTGCCATGATCTACTAGTTCTTAAAGGTAAAGGTAAAGGTTCCCTTGCTCGAAAGCCAGTCGAGTCTGACTCTAGGGTTGCGGTGCTTGTCTCCATTTCAAAGATGAAGAGCCAGCGCTGTCCGAAGACATTTCCGTGGTCATGTGGCCGTCATGACTAAACACCCAGGCGCACAGAACGCTGTTACCTTCCCACCGAAGTGGCACCTATTTATCTACTTGCAATTTCTTGCTTTCAAACTGCTAGGTTGGCAGGAGCTGGAACTAGAGACGGGCGCTCACTCCGTCATGCGGCAACCCGGGTCTCGAACTGCTGAACTACTGACCTTCCATAGCCTGCAGTTCAGCGTCTCAACCACTTGAGCCACCGCAGCTCAGTTCTTACCTTTCACTTAAAAAACAGTCTCCAGCTCTTTTTGTTGTAAAGTTATAATGGGAAAGACGCAGGACACAGCTTTCTGCCCGATACCTCCACAATGAAAAGGGCTAGTAATTTAAGTTTTACACATGAAACTGGGAATTAGTAGATCACGGCAAATGATTGTTATAATGTTATAAACCTAAAGTCTATCTTTAAAGCCCCCCCCCAAGCCCTCTGTGTGTGGGGTTACTGGTGGCTATGGGAGCTGAAGCAAAAAAAATAATCACACAGATGTGTGTGAGACCTGCAGAAATGCACTCCTTCCCATCCAAAAATATTATGATTTCAATCATTCCAAAAAGATTGCACCAAAAGATTGCTGTAAAGTAGAGGAGTCCACCCTCCAAAGGGGGGGGGGACAAAAGGAGGACGAACAGAGGATGGCCTCAAGTGGATGGTCCTCAGAGCAGAACTGCTATACGGAAACCAAGGAGGAGAACATTTCCCATACTTTGATATACTTCTTGCTTGCCAGTGTAACATTCCTTAATCTTTGTACCTTTGTACAAACTGTTTGTCAAGGACAAAGAGGACCTGGCTTCCTTCAGCAAATAAACTGTTTGCTTTCTAAATGCTGTCAAAAATCATATGGAATTCCACTCAGAATGCTTTCAAGGACAAACTCAAAATATTCTGCCAAGTTAACCCCCCCTTCCCCCCTCCTGTTGTTTTTCCAAAGCAAGGCAGGCAAAGAAGCTATATGGGGGTTCAGACAAAGATTCCCCTTTAGTCCAAACAATGTGAACTCAGCAAGGCAGTACTACAGCACAAATCTTTTAAAAACTGTAGGTTATCCATTGTATACAGTTGGATAATTTATATCCTGGCTTTCTACCATAAATGGGGTGTTTTCAGGCAGCTAGCAATAAGTAATATGTAAAGTGCACAAAATAAAATTAAGTTTAAAATAAATCAAAACAGTTTAAGCAATTAACCATAAACTATAAGCAGCGGAATAACAAGCACAGCAAAAATACAGCTGGAGATAAAACAGTGCTAAAGCCTCAATCAGCACCGTTTCAGGGGCAAGTAAAACTGTAATAGACATAGCCACAAAACACTAACGGAGTGGGAATAAATGCGCTTGCCTCCTGGCAGTTTTTGTAGGCACTGCAAAGCAAGTCGACAACAGCAGATCCTAAGCCAGGGTCTGGTCCATATGGCCAGAGGTTCCCCCGCAGGCAGCAAGCTGCTTAGAACTTTCAAACAAATCATCAGCAATTTGATTGGTAGCCAGTGGGGCTGGAATAAAGCTGGTATTGTACTGTTAATTAAGTGCTTTGAAAAGGAGAGCCCGGAGACTAGGGATATTCTATGTTCCTCATGGCAGCGCTTCCATCATTATGGCTCTTAAAACTAGGGCTGGTTCAGGGTATTCAGTTGCTCCAAGAATGCTACACCCATTGCTTCTTTCTGCATTGACAGTCAGGAGCAAATCAAGCGTTATAACATTGGAACAGTTGTAGGGTGTTGGCTTGGACCCAGTGAAGAGCAGTGGGTGGCCAGGAGGTCACAGGAAGTGCCACAGGAAGTGGTGGGTGCTACAAGCATGGACGGCTTCAAAAGGGAATTAGATAAGCATATGGAGCAGAGGTCCATCAGTGGCTATTAGCCACAAGGTATAGCTAGGGGCTCTGGGGCAAGTGATGCTCTGTCTTCTTGGTGCTTGAGGGGGGGGGTCAACAGTGGGAGGGCTTCTAATGTCCTGGCCCCACTGCTGGACCTCCTGATGGCACTGGTATTTCTGGCCACTGTGTGACACAGAGTGTTGGACTGGATGGGCCTTTGGCCTGATCCAACATTGGCGACTCTTATGTTCTTATGTTCACAGGAGGCATAGACTACATCACTGCCTCCTCCTGCACCGCGGGCAGCCAAAAACAAGCTGATCCCCTGCAGTGCATCAGCTCGGGTTGCTAATGCCTGGCAACTGACTGGCAACTGATGGGAGCCTGAGGGGGGACATGAGGGGGTGCCACTGGTCGATGGTGCTGCATCACTTCTGGGGTTACCAACCTCCAGGTGGTAGATGAAGATCTGGAATTACAACTGATCTCCAGGAGGCAGAGATCAGTTCCCCTGGAGAAAATGGCTGCTGCTTTGGAGGGTGGACTCTATGGCATTATACCCCGCTGAGGTCCCCTCCTCCCCAAACCCTGCCCTCCCCAGGTGCCACCCTCAAAATGTCCACGAATTTTCCAACCTAGAGCTGGCAACCCTAGCATGCCTCTGTAGGAACTGCTGGAAACGCTAATTTTTTACCACACAATATTCGGTGATTCTTAGAGTGGTGTGACATCACTTCCAGGTCCCCCCCCCAAAAGTGATGTAATGCCACTGACCCACAGCGATGGAAAAAACCTTTTCCTCCCGACAGCCACTGGAGTGCCCGTGGGCAACAGGAGCTGCAGGCAAATGGTAACCTTAGCATCAGCACCTTTCTCATTGTGCCAGTCCAAGATGCTTGGTTGGAGAACTGGTCCTGCTTGCAGCCACACGGCATGAACACTCTCCACAGAGAGTCTCTGTTGACACAGTTTAACCTGGATGTCAACATGACTTGTGCTTTATTAGCCAAGAGGGTCTGGGGGTAGGGAACTGCCTTGCTTATCATGATCACATTATCCTTTTTAGAATGCAGTCAAAATTAGTCCAATAGGGTTGCCACTCTGAGCTGGGAAATTCCTGGAGATCTAGAGGTAGGGAGGGCAGAGTTTGGGGAAGTGAGGGACCTCATGAGGGTATAATGTCACTCTCCAAAGCAGCTATTTTCTCCAAGGGAACTGATATCTGTCATCTAGTGATCAGTTTTAATTCTGGGAGATATCCAGGCCTCACTTAAATGTTGGCAATTCTATCCATATGCTTTAAATATTAAAAATGGAAAGTTTAAGACTGAAATCTAAAGACTACTAAGAACAGAAGAGCCCTGCTGGATCAAACCAACATCCTGCACCCTGTTCCATGCATGGGCCAACTAGCTAGCCAACACATAGGCCAGAGAGTGAGAACTTCCTCTGATTTTGCCTCCTTCTAGCACTGGTGTTCAGAGATTTGCTGCCTCTAGGTGGGTTGATGATTGGCTGGGAAGGAGATTGGGTTGCCAACTCCAGGAAATTCCTGGAGATTTGAGAGATGGAACCTGAAGAGGGTGAGGTTTCAGGAGGGGAGGGACCTCAGACAGGCACAATGTCATAGACTCTGCCCTCCAAACTAGCCATTCCCTCCTGGGGAACCATCGTTGCCAATCTCCAGGTGGGGGCTGGAGATCACTCAGAATTGCAACTGGTCTCCAGGAGGGAAGGCAGAAGTCAGCTGAAGTCAGAGGGGCAGATAACGGTAAGCTGATGGTTTGCTGGGAAGGAGATGGGGTTGCTAACTCCAGGTTGGGAAATTCCTGAGGATTTGATGGGTGGAGCCTGGAAAGGGTGGGGTTTGAGGAGGGGCTGGACCTCAGACAGGTACAATGCCATAGACTCCACCCTTGAAACAAGCCATTTCCTCCTTGGTAACAATTGTTGCCAATCTCCAGGTGAGGGCTAGAGATCACTCAAAATTACAACTGCTCTTCAGGTAGCAGATATCAGTTCCTCTGGAGAAAATGGACACTGAGTGCCCAAGGCTGGGGCACTCTCCCAGAGCCTCTTTCTAGAGCTCATTGTATTTATTTCCACAACGAGCCTTATTCCTAGTATATGTATAATTCCCTTGACGCATTGGCCATTTCTAGCTCTCCCATTGGCTGTGCTGTGTGCTCCATCAGCCATTGGCCCATCAACTGCCACTCAAGCGTAATCGCGTGCCATTGGCTGGGTGCTGGGTCCACTACTCTTCCTCACCCATTGCCTCCACAGCCACTGTTTCTGTCAGAATAACTGCCAAAATGGCTGTCTCTCCTGCTTGGCTTTGCCATGGCTGGTTGGCTACTGAGGTGGACCAGCGGCCATCAAACCATTCTCTTCAACCCCCTGCTGTGTGGCTGACTTTCCCCTAAGGTTGCCAATCTCCTGGTGGGACCTGAAGTTTTCCCACTCTTACAATTGATCTCCAGATGACAGAGATCAGTTTCCCTGGAGAAAATGGCTGCTTCAGAGGGTAGACCCTATGGCATTATACCCTGCTGAGTCCTTCCCCTCCCCAAATGCTGCCCTCCACAGGATCCACCCCCCAAATCTCCAGGTATTACCCTACTCAGAGCTGGCAACCCTACTTTCCCCTCAGTGCCTGTTGCTAGGCAACCAAGCTTGGTTCTGTCAGTAAAAGGTGGGGGGGGGACCCTTTCCATGCCCATTTTGACCTTTGGGAGAAAACTCATTGGGGCCAGTCCTGACTACAGTTGCCAGCTCCAGGTTGGGAAATTCCTGGAGACTTTATGGTAGAGTCTATGGAAGCCAGAGTTTAGGGAGGGGAGCGGCCTCAACTGAACAGAATCCCATAGAGTCCACCCTCTAAAGCAGTTATATTCTCCAAGGGGAGAGAAAGATCTGTTGTCTGGAACTCAGTTGTGATACCAGTTGTGATACAGCCAGTGTGGTATAGCAGTTTGCACTTCAGAGCAGGGTTTGCCAAACCCAGGTTCTTGCTGTGGAAGCTGACTGGGTGATTTTGGACCAGTCACAGACTTTCAGCCTAACCTACCTCACAGAGTTGTTTGTGCAAGTCAAAAGAGGGAGAGGAGAATGATGTAAGCTGCTTTGGTCCCCATTGTAGAGAAAGACTGTACTGTTCTTCCTGGGGAACCATTGTTGCCAGTCTCCCGATGAGGGCTGGAGATCATTCAGAATTACAACTGCTCTCCAGATGGCTGAGATCAGTTCCCCTGGAGAAAATGGTGGACTCTGTGTTAGGCCTGCCAAATCTCGCCAAATCGCGGTGGGGGATCTGCATGTCTTTGCAGAATCCTTGCCACGGGGACGGTGAGATGCATTGCACCGCTGCATGACGCTATGCGTCGCTCTGGCAACGAGGCTGTTTGGAGCCCCGTTCTCAGAGCGACGCGTAGCGTCAGATCCTGGCGATGGCGGGTGCAACGTGCCTCACTGTCCCTGTGGCAAGGATTCTGTGAAGACCTACGATCCCCCGCCGTGACTTGGCAACCCTACTCTGTATCCTTATACCCTGCTGAGATGGCCCCCCTATGACAGCCAGTGTGATGTAGCAGTCAGGGCTTCAGAACAAAATAGAGGCTGAAGGTGGGGGGGACATGAAAAACTGAAGTCAGAGGGGCAGATAAAGGTAGATTGATGGTTGGGTGGGAAGGAGATGAGGTTGTCAACTCCAGGTTGGGAAATTCCTGGAGATTTGAGGCGTGGAGCCTGGAGAGGCTTAGGTTTGAGGAGGGGTGGGACCTCAGACAAGTACAATGCCATAGACTCTACCCTCCAAAGCAGCCATTCCTCATGGGGAACCATTCTTACCAATCTCCAGGGGAGGGCTGGAGACCACTCAGAATAACAAGTTCCAATGTACCCTCTAAGCCGTGGAGTCTTGTGAGCAAAAATTCTACTTTGTGAGCTACTGGCATTAAAGTTGTGAGCAAGAAATTTGACTACTACATAAATTAGTTTCCTCTAGAGCCATCCTTCCTGAGCTGAGACAAAAACATGTGAGCTGGAGGCTAAAAAATGGTGAGCTAGCTCACACTAACTCAGCTTAGAGGGAACACTGATAACAACTGCTCTTCAGATAAGAACATAAGAACATAAGAGAAGCCAATGCTGGATCAGGCCAATGGCCCATCCAGTCCAGCTCTCTGTCACACAGTGGCCAGAAATACCAGGTGCCATCAGGAGGTCCACTAGTGTGGCCAGGACACCAGAAGCCCTTCCACTGTTTGCCCCCCCCCCCAGCACCAAGAATACAGAGCATCACTTGTCGCAGACCTAGAGTTTCTACTTATACCTTGTGGCTAGCAGCCATTGATGGACCTCTGCTCCATATGTTTATCCAATTCCCTCTTGAAGCCCTCCATGCTTATAGCCGCCGTCAGCTCCTGTGTATTCCATGTGTTAATCACTCTTTGGCAGAGATCAGTTCCCCTGGAGGAAATGGTAAGCTCTGTATTATTATACCCTGCTGAGGTCACCACAGCAAATTGATGCTGAGTGCCAAAGGCCAGGGCACCCACCCAGAGCCTCTTTCTAGAGCTCATTATATTTATTTCCACAATGGGCCTTATTTCTAGTTTTAAAGGTAAATATCAAGTTTAAGAATTGAGAGAAGAGATACTCAGAATCTTGCGCCATCTAGACAAGCCAAAGAGTTCTACTATTTACAGTGCAAGCCTAAGCAGGTCTACTCAGAATCCTACTCAAGTTTATTCAGTGGTGCTTACTTGCAGGAAAGTGTTCAGGTTGCACTGATAAACTCTTTAAGAGTTAGTGTAAGAAGGGCCGAGCACAGGCTGCGTCAGTAAGGTTGCCAGCTCTGGGTTGGGAAATACCTGGAAATTTTGGGGGTGGAGCCTGAAGAGGGTGGAGTTTGGGGAGGGGAGGGACCTCAGCATGGTACAGTGCCATAGAGTTCACCCTCCAAAGCAGCCATTTTCTCCAGAGGAACTGATCTCACAGCCCCGATCTTAGGGAGGGTTGGAGTAAAGCAAATTACACTTTTCATTGATTTAAGAGTTCAGAAGTCCATCACTTGGCCATAAAGTTTAGCCAGCCATAAAAACACCTAATGGGGTATAATAAATGTATAGTCACTGAAATGACCAGGGCAGTTACTGTTAATGACAAGCTGATGAATAGTTTGCCTTTTATTCATGGGAGCTGGCTGAATGGTTGACATTTCTCTCTGGTCCGTTTAGTTTATGTGATTAGTGTGGAAGGGGAGGGTCACTTATTTGCAACCTGTCTTTAAACAACAGAGACAGACACTGAGGCTTGATACACCCCAGAAGTTCAGCAAAGGGGCTCAGATATTTTCACAAATCTCCTTTCACCCACATGCTTATTAAAGGTTCATTTTGTAAAACTGCTGACAGTCTAGGGATCTGTCAACTGTTAAGGACAGAGTCAATCCCAAGTCAGCATGACCGAACCGCAGTTTAAAACCCCAACTTTCCCTCCCTTATTTCCCCCCCCCCTTCCCCTCGGCAAACTAAATAGCAGCACATGTCAGCAGAGGCCAAGATCCTAGTCAGCTCAGGATAAGGGAGTTGCCCTCTTGATTGGAGTTAACCTTTCAGAGATGCAGGAAAAAGCAATGTTCCTGTGGGTTTGCAGTCAATTTGCTCTCAATTTATAAAAGCTGATTGCTAAGAAAACTTGGCAGGCCAGGCTCTGTGATTACATGGGATAGGGGAACACATTGGTTGCGTTGGGACTAGAGACAGAGATGAGACAGGATGCAAGAATAAAATGTAGCCCTGGGTTAAAGGAGATTAGAGATTCACACATATACTCTGGCCTGTGTCACCTTTCTTCAGGACACTGTGGTCTAACTGAAACTATGGAATTCCCTAAATGTAGATGCATCAAAGAGGTTGGGGTGGAACTGGCAGTTTTGCTTAATACTATGGGCTCATTTTGCCTTGCTTCCCAGAAAACTTGTGTAGATTTTTACCAATGTTAGCTTTAGCTGTTGCGACTTTGTACCAACTTCTTGTTGTTCTCAGGGATCAAAATATTCCTTAGTATATGAGAAGTAATTTCTCTTTCCCAGTTCCTTGCATCGCTCTACAAGAATGGAACACAATAGTGTTTTCTTCCAGGGTCTTTGCACAAAACAGTGTTGCCACAAAAGGGCCTGGAGGGGTGGGTGGCATTAAACTTTGCCACAGAACACAGGTCCTTTAAAAATACTGCAAAGACAATTTATTTAAAAAATATTGAGGCATTTTTACACAGCTTTTCTCCACTCATTGCAGACTCTAATGGCTCATGATATAAAAAAATTCAACAGAAAACCATATGCAACAAAAGTATTTAAATCTAAGTAACCTAACAAATCTACACACAACCGACAGACTAATCTACAGGGTAGTGAAAGGGACAGAACAGGGGGTGACAGCTTTGCCCTTAATGGAAACAGTCTCACCCAGTGACCTTCTTCCTTGGAAGGGATAGCTTTGTGCTTCCACAGGCTAGATGACTGGAGCCAAAGGCCTATTACGCACAGGTTGTTTCTCTCGCTTTCACCATGCATATCTGTCGGGTTTTCTTTGCCGTTCTACGGCCCCGGTCACACGGAGCATTTGCCACGCTAAAGATATGGATGATAGGTGGATTTTCCGGGCACGATCACACCGCAACATCTGGGAAGCGTAGTGCTCCCGTGGCTATCCCGTGGCGTCCCGCCGAAGATGCGGACTAAAAAACTAGTACTTACGAGCTACTGGTTTCTGGACACCGCAGGGCAAGGGCGGGCGTCTGATCGTGTTTCCGGTGGAAACGCAATCCCGTGGCATCCGGAGCCCGCCGATATTCCTTCACAAACAAGGGGTTTTTTCCCCCCTAAGGCTCCACAGGATGCGCAAAAGCGCCCAACGGCGCATGCGCACAAACTTTGGTTTAAAAAACACCCGTTTGCCATGGAAGTAGCGCCTAGTGATTGCTGCTGTGATCGCGCCGTGCCGCTTCTTTGTCGTGCTGCAGGATAGCCGTGTGATTGGCACCTCACCCCCTAACCACAGGACCTCGACGGGATGTGTGATCGGGGTTTTGCTCCGGGGCAAACAGCCACGCTCCCCCCCCGCATTTTCCGGCCCATGTGACCGGGACCTGCATTGATTTTCCTCCTTTCAGTGCTCAGTTCACATTTTGGTTGCTGTTTCCCTGGGTTTTCTGAGAGTGCTTTTGTGCCAGTTTCCCTCTTGATTCTCTTCCAAGTTGAAGGTAATTCAAAAGCATGTAGATTTCCACCCTGCCCTTTTGCCACCCCTTGAAAGTAACTCCCTCACCCACATCAAGGTTGTTCTGCCCACTCTGCACCTTCTGCCATCCTACCCCCTTCATCGGTGTACAAACTCCATTGATTACTTTTCCCCTCATTGGTTTAAATGTTAGGGGGGGGGGGTTTACAAGAGGCCTGAGTCTAGCGCTGCTCTAGGGCATCAGCAAAAATACCCATTTTTTTTCCAATTTAGTGGCACAAGTCTAAAAAAGCTCTCCAGAGCTTCTGCCAAAGGACTTCTTCCCCTTTTTTTTTTAATAATTTTTTTATTTGCATCATAAATTATTATTACATTACTTTACCATCCCAATTCACTTATGATACGTTTCCCCCCTTTTATATCCCACCCCCCTCAAGGTGGCCATCACATAACTACAAATTAAATTTTTAACCATGAGCACATTTTTTTCAATTTTTCAAGTATAACGGAATTAGCTTCTCCATTATTTACCCACTGAAAGTATATAGACCATTTCTTTTTTATCTCCTTCATTTTTCCATCCCATACCTTATTTTGTTTAATACATTCCAATATATCTGACTGGATATATTCGTATAAATAATCGTTCCATCTATCTAAAGACCACTTCAAACTCTCCTTCCAACCATATGCAATCACAGCATGCGCTGCTAGTAACATTGCTTTAAAGATTTCCTGATTTTGTCTCTCAATGTTACCATTTCCCATTATGCCCATAAATAATAAATCTCCATCTATTTTAAGATCCACTTTACATAACCCTACTATCTTTCCCCGTACCTTTTCCCAGAAATCTCTAACCCTTGGGCATTCCCACCACAGGTGAGAATACCACCCTTCCTTTGCACCGCAGTGCCAGCAATTAGGTTTCATACCTTTAATCATATATGCCAATTGGGCAGGGGTTCTATACCATTTCCATATTATCTTTCTTTCAAGCTCTCTATATTTTTCTAATTTAATTTTCTTCAAATTCACCATTAACTTATTGATGTCGTCAGAGATTATTTGTTTTTCTTTATTCCATTTATTTTTTAAGGTTCTTAATATAAACTCCTTATCTTTCACCAATTCAAGGTAAATTTTTCCTGCTAATCCTTTCCTTATTTCATCCACATATAATACCTGTTCTAAATTGTTGTCTTCCCTTTTTATAGCTTCTATATACCTATCTTGTTTAATCAAGTGTGATAGTCCCCTTAGATTTAACCAATAATTTTCCCCTATTCTTTGATTCAGCTCATGAAGTGGTAGGAGATTCCCTTGAGAATTGTACATATCCTTAACTCTAGTTATGCCTTCCCCCTTAAGTGCTTTCCAAAATTTCGCATTCATCTCCTCCTCCCAAATATACTTAAGTGGGGTCCACTTTGAAGTCTGGGGCAACAGAATCGTCCTGCACCTCTTCCAAGCCATCAAAGCTGATTTTCTTGGACCCATTGCTTTCCCTATCTCCTTTCGCAAATCTCTAGTGTATATTCCATAGCTACCTACCCCCTTATTGATTGCTGATTCAAATCTTACCCATTTATCCTCCGCCATCCATTCCATCTCCATTAGTGCCTTCAACTGAAATGCGTCATAATACTTCCCCATACAAATTGTAGCCCTGTGCAAAGCGTGGTGGAGTTGCAGCTGACTTTGCACAGGTGCACGCACGCACGCACACATGTTGCCAATGATCAAAGCTTACAATGCCAGTTAGTGCATTCTACCATGCATTCTGTACACTCAACATGTTCCCCTTTCCCAATGTTCACAGTGGCCAATAACACAGTAGAGAATCCCCTAGTGCTCGGCAATACAGAAAACAGGGCTTCAGCTAATTGTCAGTTTCAAAAAAAGTCTTGTCAGTTTCAACATTGGTTTCCCCTTCCCCCTTTGCCTGCCTTCCTTTCTATTCTCTTGCATTCAATGAACTAACCCTAAAATCCATGTGCAAAAACTGAACCATGAGGATTTAAATGAAAGGTGCTTACTGGACAGTACTGTGCAGCTGCGATAGGGCAATTGTGTAAATAAAAAAACTTTGGACACTACCACCCACACATCACAACTGATGCTCCCACCCTGATTTAGAAAAGTGCACTTTTTAAATTGGAGCTGCAGAATAAATACACCAGAAGGAAAAGAATGGTGCGTAAGGCAGGGACAGAATCCAAAGTCAAGCTTTAAAGGCTTACTGCTTGGAAAATCTGCAGTATGATGTGTGTGCATAATGAGCAAGAAAATGGGAACAGCTGTGCCCTTGTCTATTTGTGATTATGTTTGTGGTTATCATAAGAACTGAAATTAATCTGAAGATGCTCAAGAGATCCACTACAAAATTCACACAAAAAATCCGGGGGGTGGAGGGAAATCCAGGGGGTGGAGGTTTCTCACTTCAGAAACTAGAGCTTGATACCATAATATTTGTTCCGAGGCCCATAGCCAGGCTTTTTTTGTTCAGGGGGCATTTAAATTTTAAGAGGGCGGTTAAATTATAGTTAATTAAATTAATCTGAATGCCTGTCTTTAAAGGGGGAGGCTCTGAGCCTGTTTCTAGCCCTTCCTTTCAAGGGACAGGGCAGCAAGCGCTTCAGTTTTTAGGAAAGAACAGCTCAGAGGACATTTAATTGCCTTCAGAAAGCATTTCAGTGCCTTTTGAGTTCCCTTCCACAGGGCAAGACAGCTTAGAAGGGCACTCAAGAGTGGTACCTTCAAGACATGTCCAGCAATCCCCCTTTCTGCTAGCCCAGTCCTGCTGTATATCACCTAGGTCATGGTGAGTCTTGAAAAAGCATTCCCATGAGCCTTTGGGAAACATGCAATTAAAGGCCCTCTGAGCTGTCTTTTCCTGGGTCCCATGATGCCCCCCCCCAAAATTCTACAATGGGAGGGCGAGGGAAGCCTGAGGGCTACCTGCGGTGCTCTCACCCTGGACACTGCTAGCAGCAGGAAGTGGGGATCTCTCCTCAAAAATAAGGCTTCGAGTATGGCTATTTGTGGGGCAGGGCTTTTAATTAAGGGGACGGGCCCCAAAAATGCACCACTGTAGCTATGGGCCTGTTTGTTCCTCAAGATTTATGTTTCACAAAGTTTGAGTTCAGTGTCACCTTTAAGACCAACAAAGTTTAATTCTGGGTATAAGCTTTTGTGTACATGCACACTTCCATCAGATACACTGAAACAGACTTCCTCAAGCCCTGCATATAGGTAGAGATGGGTATAAGCACGCACACTTCTTCAGATACATGTTTTGCCATGCTTGCTATTTTTTTCTTCCAGAAACATTTGTACAGTATTCTACTCCAGTATTCAACACAATGGCCTCAAATGAATTATTCTAGATTTATTCTAATAAGGTCAGTAGCAAAATGGTAGCAGAAGTCAGGGCAAAATGTCCATAGAAGAGAGAAGATATATAATTTTATATGCTGAATGCAAATTGATGAAGCCATGTTGCAACACAAAGGGTCAATCCCATTTTAGACCGTATCAGCAGATTCAGGAAGTTACAGTGATGATCTTCTCAGCCCTGGCAAGAGTTACGAGTCCTCCATTTAGTTCCAGTACCCCACTTTAAACAGCATGTTGACAATCTGAAAGGAAAGAAAGAAGACTGAAAAGAGGGGATGTGTTAGGAAAGAGTGAAGGAGGCAGGCAGCCTTAGCCTAGATTAAGGGCTGAAAGATGAATGTTTTACCATTGTCACCATGATCAGAGCAGAACTCACAGAAAAGAACTTTCCCATCTTGCAGTCCCAACTATAGACTGCTCCAGTGCCTGAAATCCAACACATGAGGAGCACTGAACCCTCAGGAACAGCATGGGTGCAAAGCGGGAGCCTACAGTGGGAGAGGGAATGAGTGGGAATCTTGGGTGAGCAGAAGACTTGGAATCCATCCCAGTGTATTTCAGTTTTCCATGGTGGTGCCAGCATTCACTCAGGAACATCCATTCACAGCCATGCCAACAAACTTTTAAACACACACACACACAGTAAAACATGGAATCGTTACAGAGGCAAAGTAGAAGCTTGTGGCAGTAGCAAATGGATTGACTCTACCGCTGATTCATGGTTTTGCTAGGGTTACCACCTCCATCTTGGGAGGTTCCTGGAGATTTGGGGAAGTGAGAGAGCTCGGTGGGGACGTGATGCCATAGAATCCAGGAAAACTGATCTGTGTAGCCTGAAGATCAGTTGGGATTCTGGGGAAAATCTGGACCTCACGGGGAGGCTGGTAACCCTATGTGTGCTGATTGTGTCAAGTTTTTATCATTTCATTGTGATGATTTAATACACATTTGTTTTAACTGTAACTGTAAATGCCTTGGATACAATGTTTTTAGAAAGGTGAATAACACATTTTAATACTAATAAGCAACCACAGGACGGTAGATGTTGTTTAAAATTAGGAAAATCTACTTAACTACAAGAGATCTTTACCTACGGAATAATATGCTGATAGACTGCCTTTTGGGGGCTATAGGCCTCAGCCAGATATAACCAAGGGAGGAAAAATAGCTAAATAAAAGGCCATTTTTAAAGTAAAACTAAGCAGAAGGGAAATAAAGAGTTTGACATATTTTATGACATTACTAGAAGCAGTTAAAAAGGCCTAGATGACTGATATTATTCTTAAAAACTGCTACGATAACATTGGAGTATTAAAAATATGAAAAAGCTAAAGTTGTGAGGTGGGAAAGCTGAGTGCGGCAAAAACAAAAGTCAAAGGAACCAAATGAAAACACAAATTTGGAGGGGTTGGAAGTGAGAGGAAAAAAGATCTGAGGGGAAACCAGCAACTTAACAAAAACTGTGATGTGACAGGAGTAAAGTGAAGTAACTGGTGTTATTTAGAATTACTCAGAGATGACAAGGCTGGAGGGAAATATGGTAGCCAGATGTAGCTGGAGAGAACGCCGTAATGCTCACAAAGCTGGTGTTGGCTTGGTGAGGCGTTTAAGTGTGGTGTGGTCAGTAGCACAAGCACAGGTGAGGAAGTGCTGGAGCCAAATCCCTTGCCAGACTGGGCTCACACCCAGTGCTGAGATTGCAAAGTGTTACTGGTAGCTGCTGCGTTTTCACAGGTGACAGGAACATATGCCAAATGAGCTCCCTTCTGTCAGGGGGCAGATCATTTTTTTTTAAATCATATTTTCCCCCAGAAGCCTTTTTAAAAAAAATCATCAGTTTTTCTAAAACATGAAGTACATGTTTATAGACACAGCAGAAACGGGGTTCCTGGGCTCTGTGGACTTCAACCAACTGGCCAGCCAAAAGAACTTTGCGAGTACAAACCTCGACACAGCTTTCTCAGCCGTTTTGTACAGGCGAATGCCGACTCCCTTCTTAACCTTCCAACTGGCAGAGATCCATATATAACTGCAGAACCCAGTCCTGAACAGCACTGTTGGTTCAATGATCTTTTTTCAGCTGCAGAAGCTCGTCTTTGGGCTCACTGCCCAAATCCTTCTTCCCGCGATCCATCACCAAGTCTCAATTGGACATAAATTCTGCGCAGACAGTCTGAAGCTGGCTCTCATCAACATGTTAAAGGGCGGTACAAGAAGACCACAGCAGCAGGCCCTGCTCCTGACCCTCTGCATAGTTGTGCACAGTAGCTGTGCCACATACAAGCTATATTCTTAGCCTGCTCCTGCAACAACAACGCAGGGTACAAACTTCAGGGATACAGTCTGTGGCTGAGGGGTCAACACAGGGTTGCCAACCTCCAGGCGGTGGCTGAAATCCTCCTGGGATTACAACTGATCTCTAGGGGACAGAGATCAGTTCACCTGGAGAAAATGGCCACTTTGGAAGGTGGACTCTACAGCATTATAACTCACTGGAGTCTCTCCCCTCCTCCAACCCCACCCTCCTCTGGCTCCACCCCCAAATCTCCAGGTATTTCCCAGCTTGGAGTTGGCAGCTCTAGGCCAACAGCATGTGACATCTGTTCCCTGCTTACATTGGTTTTCCAGTGTTCCCTGTAGCCACACAGCAGCTGCTGAGAACTGCTTCTTAAAGAAAAAAGAAAAACCTCAAACTGGCTGGGAATGGTGCTGTGGGGGAACAAAGGGCATCTGCCTCCCCTCCCAAGCAGTTTCTTTCATGCAAAAACTACACTAGGGTCCCTGCCACACGGGGGGGGGGGGAAAGGACGGGCAAAGTGCGGCTTTTAAAAGCCGCACCAAAATAGGCATGCCGTGGCGGGATCATATTGATCCCTCCCCGGCACGATCAGATGCCGGGGAAAGCCACGGTGGGGAACGGGAGACTGCTGAACTGTGCATGTCTGAGCATGCGCAGTTCAGCCAGGAGCTGGGGATGCGTCGGCAGAAGGACGCGCCGACGATCCCACGGCCGGCCTTGATGCTGCTGCGCTGGAAGAACCACCTCGGTAGGTGGTTTATTTTTGCTGCGCCTTTTCGGGGGTTGGGACGGATCGGGGACGGGTGCGCACTGCTTCCCAGATGTTGCGGTGAGATCGCGCCCGTTTGCTGCGGCCCCAATCCGTCCCTCTCCCGGGCCAAACCTTTACGTGTGACCGGGGCCTAGGAGGAGTTATTTTGCTGATCCACATGGAGCAAATACTTCATGTTCAAACATGACTCAGAACCATCGTTGGAAATTGTTGTGCACTCTCCCTCTTTAAGAGGTTAACCCAGAAGGCCTCAGTGCAAGCAGGAGAGCAGTAAGAATACAGTTTCACCTCCTTGCTACCAAGCTGTAGGAGTGCTGGGCTTACAAAAACTGCTCAGGATCAGGGCGGGATAGGGTGGGGGATGGATGGGCACTTGACAGGAGAAAGAGAAAGGCCCAGTCCACGTTGCTGGAGTCTCATAGGAAATAACATCATCACGCCAGCAACTTTGGGGTGACGCTGTGATATTTAGTTAAAAACTCTATGGTAAAACTGGCTTCTACTATAGAATTTTTGCCCAAATATTAGAGCGTCACTCAGAAGTTGCTGGTGTGATGATGTTACTACCGATGTGACGCTGGCAATATGACCTGGGACTTCCTTTTGAAACTGGTAAGTCCCCCCGCTGGCCACCTGATGGGCAGCTGGGGGGCAGAGCCTGGTGGCATAGGAACCCCTCCTCCACTGGGGGGGGTCTGGCAACCCTTGGGCACGACAATCCTCGGCCTAGTGGACAGAAACAGCTTTTAGTTAAGTATTGTTATATCTCCTCTCTCAAGCCAAGTTATCTGCCCTGAAGTTTCAACGTTGCCATTAAGTTAAAGGAAACTGGGTTTTGTACTTGTTCCACTATGCGATAGAAACCAGGATTTCACTCCCAGATGATGAATCAGTTCTGGTTTGTCTTGCCAAATCCTGGTTTCAGCACCTTCTTCCTTCCCCTGCAAAGACCTGGCTGCTCTTCTGGCCTGTGTGGTATCCAAGGAAAGCCAAAGCCTCATCATGCCACTGACTGACTGGAGGCACTGCTGCCAGGGTGAGGAAACCAAGTGTTCACCTGTTTGGGAATCTTTGGCTGCTCAAAGCACAGCAAGAAGCCACAGGTCTACATCCCCTTCTTCAGTTGTTTGTGAAAGAAGCTGCCTGGCTTTTCACATTAAGCTTTTCCTCACATGGAATGAATATCCTGCTGCCAATTTCAGCATACCTATAAACACAAACTCACTCAAACATCCAATGGTACAGCATTTTGAAACAAAGAACTCAAAAATTAGAACTTGTTGAAACAAAGAACTCAAAAATTAGAACCTAGTTTTCTCGTTACGACTATTTTAAGTTATTTAATACATAAAGAAATTGAGGAACCTTTAGTATAGCAAACCAGGAGAGAGCGACCAAGCAATGCAATGCACAAGGTGCCTGCTCAGAGCTACTGAAACGCAACAATTGTTCTGATTGGGTGCAATTCACCATGAACTATGGCTGGACAACCATAAACCTTGCATGAATATTCTGTATAAGGTGCGTGCCCTATTAAATCCATGGGGATTTCACAATGGCAGTGCTTGGTCTGATGGTTCCTTAATCAGTGCTAGGACAGTTTTTAAACCAGCTCCATTCCATGGAAGAAAGTGGAGTCAGGCCCCCAGAGCTTTCATGCACTGATCGCCACGGGAAGTGTCAAATGGGTTTTCTCCACACCAGGCTTTTGAGGTAGTTTGGATTCTTATCTGCATCAGGTTTTCTCCTCCCCTTTTGGACAGTATTGTTTGCCAGTTTCTGTTCTCCTGTTTCCCTCTGTCCCCAGTATTCCCCATGTTATTAATGTTTTTATTGCTTTTATCTGTTTTATATGGGCTTTGCCCCTTGTAAGCCCCCCTGAGCCCACTCCGCGGGGAGGGCGGGGTAGACATCTCAATAAATAAATAAATGTTTTTTTCAGACCACCTCAAAGATGATTTGAAAAAAATGTGGGAAGAACTTGAAGAAAAAACTAAGAGATGATACTGCCTGATGCACTTATGAAGCTGAGTTGCTTCAAAATTCCAGTGTAAGAAAAGCCCATCATTAGTCTCCTCTAGCCTGGTATTTACACTGTCTGGCTGTGGCTCTCCAGGGTCTCAGGCAGTGACTGTACTCTGCTCAGTGAACTGAAGAGAACACAGATAGTGCCAGGGACTTTCTCTGTGCAAAATATGCCATGGACTATGCCTCCCCTGTTAGATTTATGTCAACGGTAGGACTCTAGCAAGTTGGGGAAACTGTGGCACTTATTTTGTCCTCAGCCTGAATAACCCAGACTACTTTGACCTTGTCAGAGCTTGGAAGGGTTGACAATGGTTAGTTCTTGAATAGGAGACAATCCAAGAACCATCAAGAAGGGCCTGGATTGCTATGCAGAGGAAGGCAATGGCAAACCACCTCTGTTCAGCTCTTACCTTGAAAACCACACGAGGGGGTACTATGAGTCAGCTGTGACTTGATGGCACTTTCTACCACCATTTTGTCATCAGTAGAAAGAGAGCAGCCTTCAGAAATTTAGTCTACACTGAACTGTATTGGGCACACTAGGCATTTATATGTCAGTAGTGGACACAGATTTATAGGCACTTCTCCTCTCCTTTACCACTAATATCTGATTTATCCCACAAAAACTTCAACTCTCACTGGCTTCTATACAAATTGCAATTCACAGAACTGGTACCTACCAAATATTGCCTAGTACTGTGTTGGGATGTCAGTGCAGCAGAGAGACTGCCACTTTCAGATAGAGTTGCAAATGCCTGGAGGGAAAAAAAAATGCCCTGCCCTTCATTCAGTGGAGGCTTAATGGCATGTTATGCTATGAGAAGAGGAGAGTCACTGGAAAAGACATTAATGCCAGGAAAAGTTGAAGGCAGCAGGAAAAGAGGAGATGGGTTGGCTCAGTCAAGGAAGCCACAGCCCTCAGTTTGCAAGACCTGAGTGACAGTGGCTATTAGCAATACGTTGTTTTGGAGGACATTAATTCATAGGCTCGCCATAAATTGGAAGCATCTTGACAGCACGCACGCACGCGCACACAAACACACAGAGAGAGATATACACACTGGCATGTTATTGACATTGACCAGGTGAGCCAGTTTGATGTAGTGGTTAAGTGCGCGGACTCTAATCTGGGAGAACCGGGTTTGATTCCCCACTCCTCCACCTGCACCTACTGATGTGACCTTGGGTCAGTCACAAGCTCTGGCACAGCTGTCCTTGAAAAAGAGCAGTTTGTGTCAGAGTTCTCTCAGCCCCACCCACCTCACAGGGTGTCTGTTGTGGGGAGGGGAAGGGAGAGGAGTTTGTAAGCCGCTCTGAGACTCCAAGTGAAGGGCGGGGTATAAATCCAATCTCTTCTTCTTCTTCTTCTGTAGTGGTTAAGAGCACAGACGTTAATCTGGGAGAACCAGGTTTGATTCCCCACTCCTCCACATGCAGCTGCTGGTGTGACCTTGGGTCAGTCATAAGTTCTTTCAGCGCTGATCTCCCAAGGGCAGTTCTCAAGAGAAGTCTCTCAGCCCCACCTGCCTCACAGGGTGTGTGAGCCACTCTGAGACTCCTTCGGGTAGCGAAGGGTGGGGTAGGAATCCAGTCTCCTCCTCCTCCTCCTCCTCTCTATGCTATTGAGCTTCAGCAGCCTATTTCCACACATTAAACCTATGTTACAAAAGTCGGGCCTTTTCCTCCAGGCATGTTGGCAACTGGAGACTGGGTTCAGATGTCTTCTCAGCCATGTTTGCTTAGACTTGTGCCTTGAGCAAGTTCAACGTGGCTGCTCTATAATGGGTCAGACAGCTGGTCCATCTAGTTCTGACAGCTAGTTGCTCTTCAGGATGTCTGATGGAGACGACGGCAGAGGATAGGACTCACAATAATGGGTTTAAATTAAGGGTGGGAAGGTACCGGCTGGATATTAGGAAAAATGTTTTTACAATAAGAGTTGTGCCACAAGGGAATCAGCTGCCTAGGGAGGTGGTGAGCTGCCCCCTCACTGGCAGTCTTCAAGCAGCGACTCGATGAACACATGGATGCTCTAGGCTGATCCTGCACTGAGCAGGGGGGTGGACTAGATGGCCTGTATGGCCCTTCCGACTCTGTGATTCTATGATTCTACGGGAGAGGGCGTCTTTTCTGGACTTAGGGCTGCCAACCCACAGGTGAGGTCTGGAGCTGTCCTTGAATTACGATTGATCTCCAGACCACAGCAATCTGTTTCCCTGAAGGAAATAGCAGCTTCAGAGAGTGGACTGTATAGTAGCACATCCCCACTGAACTTCGCCCCCACCCCACCTTCACCCTCCCCTGTCACCACCTCCAAATCTCCAGGTAGATTCAAGTCCAGGATTTCCCATGCCAGAGCAGGCAACCTCACCAGCTAAAGGATCTCTGGTATTAGGTGTGGGGAATACCCTTCTCTGCTTTAGGTTCTGATGAGCTGCTGCTGCCTGTAAGGCTGGGCAAAATTGAGCGGAAGGGACCAATTAGATGAGAGCCAGTTTGGTGTAGTGGTTCAGTGCATGGACTCTAATCTGGGAGAACCAGGCTTGATTCCCCACTCCTCCACTTGCACCTGCTGGATGACCTTGGGCAAGCCATAGTTCTGGCACAGCTGTTCTTGAAAAAGAGCAGTTTCTGTCAGAGCTCTCTCAGCCCCACCTACCTCACAGGGTGTCTGTTGTGGGTAGGGGAAGGGAAAGGAGTTTGTAAGCCGCTCTGAGATTCCTTCAGGTAGTGAAGGGCGGGGTATAAATCCAATCTCCTCCTCCTCCTCCTCCTCCTCCTCTTCTTCTAGAATTGGTATGTGTTGGGATTCTTTTTAAGTAAGTCAGCAGAGTATTAAGAGACTGAGTCCATGGTGTGTTTTAAAATATAAAAGTTTACTATAAACCTAACATGGGGAAAAGGTACACAGGATATGAAAAATAACAAAGAGCTAATATGGCTACATCCTTACAGCTAAAAGGTAAAACGGGGAGAGACAAATGGCTTCTCCTGCTCTAGTCAGAACAAAAGAACGGGAGGAGAAACCAATATGCTAAATACTTGACACCTTGGTTTCCAATCAGACTAGCAAATTAGCTCCAAAGTTCCCGGGCATTCTGTTGTCTAAACAGATTGGTTACAAACAAACATGTGACTTAACAAACATCATTAACCCTGTAAATACTGAAGTGTTTTGACTTGTAACACCCAACAGTATGACACAGTGGTAGAGTGTCAGACTAGAACTTGGGACAGCCAGGTTTGAATCCTCATTCTGGCCATGGAAGCTCCCTAGGTGGCCCTGGGCCAGTCACAGTCTCTCAGCCCAACCCATCTTACATGGTGGTTTTTGTGACAAAGTGGAGGAGGCAAGAATGTGGAGGCAGAGCCTAAGCAAGGGAGCTCAGCAGGGATGTGATGCCATAGATTCCACTCTCTAAACCTACTATTTTTTCCAGGAGAATTAATATCTGTAGTCTGGAGATCAGTGGCAATTCCTCAAGAACTTGGCAACTTGGAAGATGGCAACTCAATTAACTGGAGATACCAGGAGTATCTTAAGTATACAGCACATGTGCTCTGCCATGAGGCCACAGCCATGCCACCTCTAGCTGGGAGCAAGCTGAGCCCACAATAGCAATACACGCCTATGTTCAGTTTAGACCCATTTGCCAGCAGCAGATGCCTGCGGTAGCTGGGAGCAAGCCAAGCACCTTGTCACAGGTTGGGGCTTGGCTAAGAATTGGCTGATGGCAGCACAGTTCCAGGAGTGGGTGGGTATAGGCTACGACAGCACCCTTGGCCCCCATGGCTCAGCTTGGTCAGAGAAGTTGCGTGTGAAACACCTTACCCTTGGCATCGGGTACCTTGTCCCATTCTCCATGTCTAAGGGAATGAGAAGGGTCATGGGGCAATGGAAGGACAGAAGAGGATAGCAACATCTCCCCTCTTACTCCTTTTCCCACCAGTGGGAGGATGTAGGCTCAGAGCTTTCTCTCCAAGCTCACCATGTTACTCCTCTTCTTCTCCCCTGGTCTTAGGGTTGTCAATTACTCAGTTCTGGCAGGAACCACCTGCTGATGCTCCCCATCCCCCCCACCTTTGATCAATGGAGCAGCAGGGGGGAAATGGGGAGGGACAGCATTGATGGACACAGGGATGTTGTTTTGGAACAACAAGTGACACCCTGATGCTCTAGATAATTGGAAATTTCTAGAGCATCATGATATCGCTTGCTGTTCCAAAACAGGAAGTAACATCCCTGTGTCCATCAGTGCCGCCCCCCCCCCATCAGGATGCTCTAGAAATTTCTAAATCTCTATGGTTTTTGCCATAGAGATTTGGAAATCCCTAGAATGACATGATGTTACTTCCTGCTTCAAACCAGAAAGTGACTTCCTGTGCGCTCTTTTGGTTTACTCAGAACAGAAAGTGACATTCCAGCAGTTTCTACCCCCAATGCTCCTTGGGATTGCCAGCAGAAGACTGGCAACCCTACCTGTTCTTTCAAACTATCTGTGAGCGAATTCTGACTGCCTTTTGGGTCCTGACCCACAGTTTGAGAAATACTACTTTAAAATTTGTGGCAGCTTCACCTTAGGCCACTCCTGCCAACACAACAATCTCAGCTTGAGGCTGTTCCTCCATGTTGTTTTCCCGTCCATTCCCCCCTGCCTGTCACATGTGAAGAACCGAGGTGACTGGAGAATTCCAAAGGCATTGAGAGCACTCAAGTCTGCAGCATTCTGAGTTCCTTTGCCACCCATCAGTGGCTGAAGAAAATTTTCCCACCCTATTTAATCATACTTTATATGTGGTGATGAATGAAGAGTATGACAACTTTTGTCTCCATTAAATAACTGTTTTATTAACATTATTATTATTTGCTGGCGTAGGTCAGATTTTAGAATGCACTGCCTGTTATGTGTGTTTGGCCTTTGGGTGATTCGAAATTTAAAGAGACGACATTATTTTTCATAAGCTTGAACAATAGCTCTTAGATCCATTGGCATATGCTTTTGACAAGGCGCTGGCAGCAGACAGCTTTCAACAAACCTTGCCAATGCCTGTATGCATACCTCTAAGAATAACTCAGTGTCCAAGAATTTGGCCTTCCCTATCACAGTCCGTGGCCAGCAGACAGCTGTTTTAAATTAGGGCAGGCTGAACTGATACTAACTTTATTATGGTTGGACTGACACCCTGCTTTTCTCTTAATCGTCTTAATGTTCCCTTCCCCTGCTTGGCTGGCAGCTTGCATGGCACTTATTTATTACACTCTGTGTTTTAAAGACACAAGTGACAGGCTGGTGTGATCCTCTTGTACACATGGAACGGGATCAAAGGGAAGCCAACGCAAGCTCCTTTCCCAAGGAAAGCCTGTGGACTAAAAGCCTGGATTTTCTTGGAGAGCAAAACAAAGGGAATCTGACTTTTAAACAGGTTCTCTCCTTGTTTTTCTTAGGAAAAACACATGTTGTAAACTATTTTCTCATTATTAGTTTTAGTTTCACTTTGAGTTTAGAGAAATTTCATCAAGGGTTTACAGTAGGGACCAGCAACTGTGTGGGACCTCCTTGTGTCAAATCTGGCCTTCTGAAGTGTGCCTTCTAGCCTCCCCCCTCCCCATCTTCCAGCTTCCAACACAGAGGCAAAGGGAACTCATGGAAGAAGTGGTGAGTAAGACCATTAACCTACTCTCCTGTTGTAAGCTGTCCTGAGCCCTACTTTAGGGAAGGGCGGCCTAGTAAATGAAATCTAATTAATAAATAAATACCTGTCGACTCTGGAGAGCCGTACTGGGGGCCCAGTTCACCACCTTTGATGGTGGTGGAAAGTTCTGTCAAGTTACAGCCAATTTATGGTGACCCCTAGGTTTTCAAGGCAAGAGATGTTCAGAGGTGATTTGCTGTTGCCTCCTTCTCTCAGCCCCACCTGCCTCTAGCTCACCTTCTCTCTCTCTCTCTCTCTCTCTCTCTCTCACCTTCTCTCAGCCCCCCACCTACCTCACAGGGTGTCTGTTGTGGGGAGGGGAAGGGAAAGGGATTATAAACCACTTTGAGAATCCTTCAGGCAGTGAAGGGTGGGGTATAAATCCAGTCTCCCCCTCTCCCCCTCCTCCTCCTTCTTCATAGCAACCCTGGATTTCCTTGGTGGTCTCCCACCCTACTTAGTTTATGAGATCTTGGCTAGCCAGGGGCAATCCAGGTCAGGATCCTTGCCAGCTGCCCACCAGTAAAACATATTGGTGGCCATGTATTTATGGGTCCTCAGAGTCCCATGTTCTTAGGATCTTGTGATTCAGATTCCTTGGAGCATCTCAGGGTAAGGAATATATATATTTACTTATTTACTTCATGATGGCCTACCTGTCTTGCTAAAACTCAAGGCAGATTACAAAGCAAAAAAATTAACCAGCCAGTTTAAGGTATCCAATAAAAAAAATGAAACAGGACTAGAATTACAGGACTAGAAAACAAGGGAAGCAAAAAAAAAGAAAAAAAGTCACAGAAGGTGACACCGCATCTGTAGCAAGCTGTGCCCCCATTTGAAGTGTAATTCAAAAATGGAAGTCTTCTCTCTTCCACCTTATCATTCCATCCATGGTGCCGCTTTAGATTCCAGGAAGGGGGGGGGTGTGATCTTTAGAAGCAGGAGGTTGATGGAAAATGGCTTGCACAAAGCAACCCAAGATTCATGGCTGAGCAGGGATTTGAATACCAGCCTTTCATGTCAAAATCTAATGCACCAGTAGATTTGCCAGGTCTCATAAAATGTAAAAATTTCTGGCACTCCGGGCAGGGGTCAGTGCCCTTGGGTCAGGGGGGTAGAGCAGCCTGGTAGTCAAGCCAGGGGGAGGGAATGCAGATGTTTTTAGTGGGATGACGCTCAGCAGGTTTCCAGAGGGCTGAAGGCAGAGCCCAGCAGGTATTTAGCAGACCGAGGGGCAGAGTTTATTGCAGAAAGCTGTTTATTTACTTAAGGTTTACAACTTTAAGAAAAACAGCTGAGTGCAAGAAAAAGCCAGTCTTGCCTCTTACCTTTTGGCAATTGGCCCCAAAGCAAACACAAAAAAGCCAAGCTGTTTCCTTCCCCCCTCTCAGGTCTATAATGCTATACTAGTCTGGAGGGGGAGCCCTGCTTATGGTTACTGAGATTTGCTAGCATCAGGGCCAGACTAAAGTTGTTGTTGTTGTTCAGTCGCACAGTTGAGTCCGACTCTTCGCGACCCCATGGACCAGCTCCCACCAGGCCCTCCTGTCTTCCGCTGTCCTCTGAAGTTTGCTCAATTTCATGTTCGTTTAATCTATGACACTGTCTAACCATCTCATCCTTTGCCATCCCTGTCTTCTTTGACCTTCAATCTTTCACAGCATCAGGGTCTTCTCCAGTGAGTGCTCCCTTCTCATTTGGTGGCCAAAGTATTTGAGCTTCAGTTTCATTATCTGGCCTTCCAGGGAACAGTCAGGGTTGATTTCTTTTAGGATTGACTGATTTGATCTTCTTGCAGTACCTGAATCCATAATGAGAAGTGACACAGTCCACCTATGGTCATTATTTATTTGTTTGTTTGTTTGTTTGTTTTGTACCCCACCCTCCCCACAAAATCAGGCTCAGGGCGGCTTCCACTGAATAACACATAACACATAAATAAGACTGCAACACTAAACTGGACCTGAAATATGTTGAGCCAGGAGGCTCACCTTTGTTTACTTGGCATGAGATGAAGGCCAGGCTTCTAATATTTATACCATCACTGGCCAATATAAGGGCTTCATGCTGCCTGCCAATGAGGCAGGGGCAGATGGGAAAGCTAAAGTGACCCTGGGAAAAGGCATTGTAGTAGCCAATCCCCTTCCCGTTGCATCTGATGGAGCCAAAACTGGAGAAGCACCTCATCAGCCAGCTGTGGGGAAGGACCGCTGTCCCCATCCAGTACAGCCACAGAGCTGGCTTGGGGAAGGGCTGTGGCTCAGTGGAAGAGCCTAAAGTCCCCAGCATCCCCAGATAAAAGGACCAGACAGGAGGTGATGTGAAAGACCGCCGCCTGAAGCCCTGGAGAGCTGCTGCCAGTCTGAGTAGACAATGCTGACTCCAATGGACCTGAAGTCTAATTCAGTATAAGGAAGCTTCATGTGTTCATGTGTGTGCATGTGGAGGGGAGGCCCAGCAGCAGTGTTGCAGCCATATTGCCCTGGCCACAGCCTGGGATACACAGAGCCAAAGGAGACAGAGGCACATTTATTCCCTTCCCCACAGTTCTTCATGCCCCCCAGTTGGGTCCCGCTAATAGCAAACTTCATGGTCAAGTCTATATCACAAAGGCAATGAAACTGCTGACAAGGTTAGAGTTTCTTCATAGTCTTCATACTTAAGAGTTCTCCTAAGGTATGCCAAAATACTCGTTTATAAATTTTAAAAGAGTCCCCACTCCCCTACCCCAAAGATGATCAATGAGGACTGAGTGTGCTTACTGAGACGGCATTGTGACTCAGTGGCAGAGTATCTGCTTGACATGCTTGACACCATTCAACTGACAGTTGATATTAGATCGCCATCTTTTATTGTAAGGCCCCGGTCACATGTGCCAGATAACATGGGGGGGGGGGTGGCTATTTGCGCGGTCACAATTTGACCTGCCCTGAGGTGATCAGACGCAACGGCGATGTACTGGGTTTCCTCCCGTGGGTGGATATTCCCGGCGTGCTTCAATGAGGAAGCACAGAGGCAAAAGGAGCACGCTGGAACGATCACACAGAGCAAGTCCGTCTGCAGCCCGTCGCAAACCATTTGAGAGTGGACTTTCACAGCTACTTTTTAACTCCGCTTCTTTGGCTGACTGCTATGGGTTGCCGACGGGTGCGGGACGCTGGCCAGATGTGTCCGTTTGATCGCACCAATAAAATCTGGCCGGCATTTGTGAGTATCCTGTGGCAAATTCTGCGTGTGTGGGCCTAAGTTATGTTTATATAGTATGATTTTATATTGATTGACAGTTTTAACTGGAATTTTAATGTTGTTAGCCGCCCGGAGCCTGCCGGATGGTGGGGAGGGCGGAATATAAATGTAAATATAAATAAATAAATAATGCAGCGGGTCTGGGTTCAATCACTGTAATTTCCAGTTTAAAAAAGCAGGTAATAGAGGAATAACTCAGGAGAGCGGCTGCTAGTTAGAGTGGGCGATACTGATGTTGACAGACCAACTTGCTGACCCAGTAGCCTAGTCCATGTGTTGACTCATCGCAAAGGGAGGGAGAGCAGACAACAGAGGGAGATGAGGAAATTGTCCTTCTCCAGTCCAAAAAAGCTTACAGTGTCCTAGATGGGTATTTTGGGTCAGTAGGGATTCCCATTTGTTTATCTCCCCCTTCCATGATTCCTCATTGGCTTGTACATTCTAAATTAAACAAACTGATGGTATCATAGGTTTTGCCGCACTTTAAGGGGAAAGTGTGGCAAAGTTTACAGTGCTTACATTTTGTAGAAGAACAATGTAATGAGGAATGTCTTCAAAAACCCATTCCAGGAGTTTTCTGGCTTTATCAGGGAATTCGGTCTCTCCAGTTCACTGCCTAGTAAAAATAGTTCAGATTTAATAAGGCACAGATGTTGACATACACACTCACCTTCATCATTGCATGGATGCATTTCATACTAAATTTCACCTAAGGAATTTTAGACTTTCAAGATAATAATCAAAAACACTTCTAGTTTCCCTTTGGGATTATTCCTTATATAAGATCAGTGAGGACCCAACAACTTAATGTTTTAGTGGAAAGTTGTTTTTTTAAAAATAATGAAAATGTTTGATACTGTTTTAATTACCATTATTTTAGTACCTTGGTATTTGACACTTGCTTAGTATTTGGGCCATCGAAATGTATTTCTTTCTTAAATATCCTTCTTTGTTTCTGCTTCTATAATAAAGTTAGGATCCTGTTTCAATATAATTAAATATAGTTCCTTGCTGACTACATTCCAGGGATTCTTTTGGGGAGAAAACAGTACTCTTTTACCACTGGAAAATCCTGCTGTGTTTAACAGCACAATCCTAAAGCCCATTCCTTAACAGTTTAGGATGGCAACTTACCCAGACAATGGGCTAATTCTTAGATACACTAGTGCCAAGTTGTGTTAGCCTTTCTGCTGACACAGAACTGGGTTTGGTGGGGTCAATTAGTACCCTCAGCCTCCTCTGCCATCTCCATCCATTAGTGTAACACTCTGCCAAATACTAAGGATGGGCATGAACCAGCTCAAAAGCCAAAATTCAGTGAACGTGGACCACACACACACACATATATACATATACACACACACACATATATATATATATACACACACACATACATATATATATATATATATAGTTGGTATTTACGGTTATTTTTAAGGTTTCATGTTTTACCAGGGGTTCTTTTGTACCTTTGAGATTCAAATATATATATTTGAATCTCAAAGATACCAAAATAGCAGAAACATTTAAACATCATTCACATGGCAAACATGATTATGTTTGCACATGAATAGGAACAGAGGTACATTGAACCCACCAAGGTAGAAGGGAGGCTACCATTGAAAAGGCCCTGTCTTGAATACCTGTGGTCTCTTAAAACACAGTGGAAGAGAGAGCAGGGTAAGAGTTCAGTCCCAAACTGTTTAAAGCTTTAAAAGTAATAACCAGCTCTTTGAACTGGTCTTGGAAGTAAACTGGGAAACAGTGAAACTGAGAAAGCATGTAAAGAATTTCACCACAGATGGGCTCCTGTCTGTATTCTAGCTACCACTTTCTGTACCCCAAGAAATTTCCTAATTCAGAGGCATCCCCATATGAAGCTCCTTGCAGTAATCTAAACTGGAGGTAACCAAGACACTGGTGACAGGGTCGGATCACATTTTTATAAGAATGGGCACAGTTGGTACATCTACCCATGCTAAGTGAAAATGCCCTTGGCTACAGCTGCCATGTGTGCATACAGGAGCATTGTATTCCCAATAAAGTATCTTCCAGTGAAATATTTATCTGATTTACCCCACTTGGATTTAAAGAGTAGGCTGAACTGCAGTTAGCTTGCAGCAGATGGAAGAAATTTACTGTTATGAAAGGCAAAAGGTAACCTTACACAACATCTGACTCACTTCACAGAATCCTATTGTTGTATTTCTTAGGGGGAAAATGTTTCCAGTCATATTAGAACTGACAAAATGTCCAGTTTATGCAACAGAAGAGAAATTGTTGCTTCTTCTAATTCTTACAACAATAGACAATAAATTCCTATTGCTTCTAACAATACATTCTTATTATTCAGGCTCTATTACTGGACATTTTGAGGTCGAAAGGCTGTAAACTGAAGCTATTTCAGGATAGTATAGCTAATAATGTGAGCACCGGCGTAAAGTATGACTTGGCTCTGAGCTCGTGGCAGTCAGGCAATCTAATTTTGGTACTGTTGTGGGGTTTATGTGCCAGGGAGGCCCAGGGCTGTGCCTCACAGAGTTGATGGTGTCCCACCAAGCTTGTCTTGTGTGGATTTCTGCGGGCACCAATACTGGGTCCGTTAATTTGAGAATCTGATGGAAGAAAGGGATACAGTGGACAACAAAGGAGGGGAACCCTGCTAACAGAAACATAAAGGCAAAGCAAAGTGGATCTTGAGTTCCTTCACTCAGGCTTCAAAGGCCAAACCACACAATAACTGCTGCTCTATGATTTCACCTCAAAATGACCAGAAGTGCTGGTCTCAGGCCATAGCACTGTGGAAAGGGGAGTTCCTGATAAAAATGTGGGCTAGGGCCAGCCTCCAGGTGGGGCCTGGAGATCTCCAGAAATTACAATTCATCTCCAGACTCTAGAGATCAGTCTCCCTGGAGACAATGGCAGCTCTGGAGGATGGAACGTGGATACCCCACTGTGATCACTCCCCTTCCTAAACTCTGCCCTCCCCGGGCTTCAGCCCTCCGGATCTCTAGGGATTTCCCATCTCAGAGCTGGCAACCTTAAAAATGCCCCACCTCCTCCTGCCTCAGCTGGTTTAGCTTCACAGGGACAAAAAACACACAAAACCCCACCAGGTATAAAATGAGTACCACTTGCACCTGGCTGGATGACCCTGGGCAAGCCATAGCTCTGATAAGAGCTGTTCTTGAAAAAGAGCAGTTTCTGTCAGAGCTCTCTGAGCCCCGCCTACCTCACAGGGTGTCTGTTGTGGGGAGGGGGAGGGGGAGGAGTTTGTAAGCTGCTCTGAGACTCCTTTGGGTAGTGAAGGGCGGGGTCTAAATCCAATTTCTTCTTCTTCTTCTTCTTCTTCTTCTTCTTCTTCTTCTTCTTCTTCTTCTTCTTCTTCTTCTTCTTCTTCTTCTTCTTCTTCCCGCCTTTTTTCCTTACTGGGACTGAAAGTAGCTAGACAGGCAACTTCGATCTGGGAAACAGCAAAAGGAGAAGAATTGGGATTGCCAGGTTGCCCTTGACCACTGGTGGAGGGTAGGGGCATAGGGTTGCCAGCTCCAGGTTGGGAAACACCTGGAGATTTCGGGGGCAGATACTGTGGGGGACAGGAACCTCAGTAGAGCAGAATCCACCTTCTAAAGCTGCCCTTTTCTCCAGAGGAGCTGCTCCCTGGAGTCTGGAGATGAGCTGCAATTCCAGGAGATCCCCAGGTCCCACCTGGAGGCTGGCATCCCTAAAATCCCCCTGAACTCTCCCCAGCACCATGACTCCAATCTGTATCAGGATCCCCACAGTCACTTTTTGAAATCCACTTACACGTCACAGGAATGGGATGTAATCATAGATCGTTCTAATCACGTGGCCCATAGTCTCTGACATAAACGTAGACTTGTTAAATCCCTGCTTTCAAACTTCAAATGTGAGATCTCTGAGAGTCTGAGCTGCCTGCTTACACAGGCGCCTTTAAACCCAAAGGAAACGGAGCAAAAAGTGTGTCCAGACTTTTCATGTCACGGAGAGGTCGGCACTGACAAGTCAGCAGCTGTAGAGGGCGGGAGTGGAGGGAGGAAACATGATGAGCATGGAAATTGTATTGACCACCAAAGCAAGCTAATAGTGTTAACCTTGTAAACCTTGAAGACAATTGTCTAGATGATTTAAATTGGACTTGATCTGTTACAGTCTCTGGAACAATGAAAAGTCAGTTGCAAAGCTAACTACAGATAAAGTAGAAAAGAAGGATTCCTTCTGTTGTGAACTGTGATGAAGTATGGCAGGACCGCTCCGTACAGAATGATGAGCTTCATGCTTACATAGTACTTGATCAAGTAGAGTGAGCTACTTTGACTACCTTGATTTTTTTAAAAAAAATAAGCCTAAGAACCACCATGTTTATCCCCTTTCTGTCACCGATCTGCAAACATTTGACAGCTTTTCCAGAAATGACAGCAACTTCCAAGGTTGTTGTGTTGATCCATTAAAAACAACAACAACAACAACGTCCAGTCTCTCTATGTGAAAGTGCTCGGCAATGGCAAATGGAGTTGGTAGAGGCACAGCTGCTGCTTATTTAGATTCTAGATATCCCTCTCCCCAAGATACTGAGACAGCGTAATAATTAGTAGAAATGCTGTGCAGAGAAACCCATCCATTTAATCCTGTTCAGCTGAAAAAGGTGTAATTCTGCTGGTTGGAAAATATCCCTGTCACTTACATTATCTGGCAAATCACTCTCTCCCTTCTTTCCTTCTATGGTGGGTTATCAGTTCAAAATATATTTCGGCAACTTCAGTGTGTGCGATGTCAGCATGGTGAATGAGTGATGCACCATGCAAGTGTTCAGAGGTATAAAAAATGGCAACAGTTCATCAGAGCTGTCCCCAGAATAATCTAGGACACAGTGGTCCATTGTAAGGCAGAGGCTGCAGTCCTAAAAGCACTTTCCTGGGAGTAAGACCATTGAATAAAGAGGAACTCAGACCAGTTTAGGATTGCTTTTAGAGAAAACCCTTTGAACCTCTATATTAAGAAGAAGAAGAAGAGATTGGATTTATACCCCGCCCTTCACTTGGAGTCTCAGAGCGGCTTACAAACTCCTTTCCCTTCCCCTCCCCACAACAGACACCCTGTGAGGTGGGTGGGGCTGAGAGAACTCTGACACAAACTGCTCTTTTGCAAGGACAGCTGTGCCAGAGCTTGTGACTGACCCAAGGTCACATCAGCAGGTGCAAGTGGAGGAGTGGGGAATCAAACCCGGTTCTCCCAGATTAGAGTCCGCACACTTAACCACTACACCAAACTGGTTAATATAGTTTTAAAGACGGTACTAGGTACGGTAGACAAATAGAAGTCAAACTTGGTAGCATGACCTCATGGCTGGAAAACTGTGGAATTAATTGCCAGCGGAGGTAGTGATGGCCATGAGTACTGATGGCTTTAAGAGGGGCTAGACAGATCCATGAAGGAGAGGGCCATCAATGGCTTCTAGCCCTAGTGACTGAAGGGACCCTCCATGTCCACAGGCAGCAGACCTCAGAGTATCAGTGTTGGGACTCAAACTCAGTCAAAGGCCTTGGTCCCTGTGCCCTGTTTGTTGGCCCTCCAGGGTAACTTGTTGGCTGCCGTGTGAGACAGGATACTGGACTAGATGGACCACTGGTCTGATCCAGAAGGGCTCTTCTTATGGTAACTGCTGACATGTATATATATTTCTTTTTTTCTTTGTGTATGTGTGTGCGCGTGTTCTTGCATGCCTGGAAGTCATGGTGACTTCTGGCGACCCCTACTGTGGGCTTGGAGGTTGTTCAGAGACGTGGCTTGATCGCCTGCCTCTGTGTCCCGAGCCCTGGTATTCCATGGAGGTCTCCCTTCCAATTACTTGCCAGGGTCAGCCCTGCTTAGCTTCCGAGATCTGACAAGATGGGGCTTGCCTATGCTATCCAGGTCAGGGCGCAACATTTATATTTTTAAAGGGAGGAGTAGGTTTTTGGCCTTTTTATCCCAGCAGCCACTGGTGCCGTTTGAGATCTGATTTGCACCCATCAGGGGTCATTTCGTAGAAAAAGAGCTAGGGGGACTCATTAGCATAACCTATTAGCATATGCTACACCCCCTGCCATCACCGGAAGTGTGTCATAAGGCCACACCCACCACTCAGTTAGTCTTAGTCTTAAAGGTTAGTCTTAAAGGTGCTATTTGTTAGTCTTAAAGGTGCTATTTGAATTCTTGGACTATTTCGCAGCAACAGACTAACACAGCTACCTCGGGGAAGCTCCTGGATGGGGCTGGGAGTCCTTGCGGAAGCCACATGGAGTGGCCTCGGCCAGGCAGAGGGGGAGGCCGCCAACTTACCCTCCTGCTTCTTCCTCCTTCTGCAACAGAATGAGGCTGGAAGCAGGGCCGGTTGGAAGAAGGGGGCAGGGCTTCGTCGTGTGCCCCGCCCCCTGCATCTCACCCGGGGGGACTGCGATCCCCCATGATTCCCCCCGAATCGACCTCTGGCACCCATCATTGTTTTCAGGAAGCCTCAGACAGCAGACTGACTTTGGGCTTTACCATCACATCCTAAAATGTGTTTTTCTGTTTGCACTTTACATGAGTCTGCCGAAGAGCACCCAGGGGGATCTGAAAGCTTATGCTCACTCCTTAAGGTATTATGCTACTGCTGCTAATAAAAGATATTACGTTACGACGATCTTCTGCTTATTCACTCCTGGCACAAGTGACCACAGTGGGTACCATGCCCCATTACCTCTGTGTGTGTGTGTGTGTGTGTGTGTGCGTGTGTGTGTGTGAATGCTGTAAAACACCACATGCACTCTGGTCTGTCCACTGGAGTCCTTTAATGAAGAAGCATTCAAAGACTGAAACAAGTGATCCTCTTGTAAAATAATTCTGTTCTCACTGCAGTCAACAAAGCTCAAGTTGATTTACTTGAGCTGAGAATTTGGCACTGGAAACAAAACCAGGCTAATAATAAGCCACTTTTATTTTCTTTGACCGAGCCTCGGACTGCCTGACTTTGTTTTTCCTGTTTCCATCATGTTGTCAAGTGGAATAATCATCAGAATGTTTTTTGAATTTAAGCCTCCCTCCCAATGGCAAAATAAAAACACCCACTGCTTTATTTCACTGCTTCTTGCCTGCAACGAGGAGCTTAAAAGTTTGCCATTTATCTGGAAGACAGAGCCTGGCGGCTGGAGGGGGGTGGAAAGATAACATTCTGGACATATTTCCTCACATTGTTTTACCTGCTCTAACTGTTCACAGATGGTTTCTCGAAATCTAGTTTTATATGTTATTAGAAAGAGGTACGCATACCTTGAAGACCACACCTCACTTCAGAAGCATTCCAATTATAACACAATCCCATTCTGTGCCAAAAAACGGCTGAAGAATTTACTTTATAGTATCTTCTTTCTTTCCCACTTAGCATCCTTGGAGATCTGGGGGGATAGCCTGTTGCTTGCATGTTCCCTTCAAAGTGAAGCCCATTCCTTGTTTTTGGTTTGAGCCACAATGGCCCATTCATGAGAACAGTGGTAGTGCTGAAGTCCTCTTGCCGTCTGTGAGGTTTAAATTTAGTCATGACTAAACTGCCTAGTCCAGTGGTGGCGAACCTATGGCACGGGTGCCTAGGGTTCCCAAGTCCAAAATACTCACCGGCGGGGGAGCCTTGGCCGGCTCCGGGAGCCATCCCCGGATGCACGCGCGCACACCGCCAGCACGTCACAGGAAGTGACGTGCAACATCGACCACGTTGAGGGCGTGGCCACAATCGTGGGAGGGAAAACCATAGAGTTTTCCCTCCCCGATCCGGGCCACGCCCCCAACGTGGTCAACGTGCACGTCACTTCCTGTGACGCTGCGCTTCGGGGGGTGGAGTTCCCCCCGGGGCACGATTCCATGGCGGCAGAAATCGGGCCTCCAAAGCGGGGGTTTACCCGCCCCCACTTGGCAGCCCTACGGGTGCCAGAGGTGTCACTCAGAGCCCTCTCTGCGGGCACACATGCCATCGCCCCAGCCAGGCCCAGACCATCATTAAAGTGTCGAATTCTCTGCCAAATAATTTTAAGTAAATGAAAGCATTTGGGATTGCTTTCCTTACTTTGTTTGGATCATCTTAAGTTAATGTATGAGTTGTTTTTTCTAAAGTAAAACCTCAGTATTCAGGTTAAATTGCCGTGTTGGCACTTTGCGATAAATAAGTGGGTTTTTGTTTGCAGTTTGGGCACTCGGTCTCTAAAAGGTTCGCCATCACTGGCCTAGCCTGACCAGGATAGCCCAGGATAGCTCAGTTTCATCAGATCCCGGAAGCTAAGCAGGGCCAGCCCTGGTTAGTACTTGGATGGGAGACCGCCAAGGAAATCCAGGGTGGCTATGCAGAGGCAGGCAATGGCAAACCAACCTCTGATTGTCTCCTGCCTTGAAAACCCTCTGGGCTCACCATAAGCCTGCTGTGACTTGATGGCAAACACCCCTCAAAACTGACCAAACTGGGTTCTGCTCCTGTAAATGAATGAGCAGGTGACTTTCATGGAACATGAATACCTCTAATTCTAATATATACCTTTCAGCCTTCCCTATTCATCACATACAAGCCTTATTTTCTTGTCCCCTAAGTACCAGTTGGGTGGAATGTATCCTTATTGTATCACTCCACCTTTCCTTTGGGCTGAAGTTTGAAGCCCCCTTCCAGTTTAAGGAGCTGTCCTCCAAATTAAGCAGCTTTTACACTGGACGAAGCATGACTTAAGTTGAAGGAAGACTCCTTAGTCCAGAGGAAGGCTACTTGGAGGAAGGTTGGATCCACCCTGGTGTCCTGATTTCTACCTACAAGGATGCCTGGTTAAATTTTGCAAATGGGAATTGCAGGGCCTGTAGGATGGAGCGCTTCTGTCCTTTGGTTGAGGAGGCGGACATCCCGGCAGATCTCCCATCAGTGGCCTGGATCCAGATAGACATCTTCTGTTGTATCTTAATAGATCTGATTGACATCTTAATTCACATCTGATTTAATTTATTTTACACGGTGCTTTATGGCTCTATACTGTTTCAAATTGTTGTTTTAAAGGTGTTTTTTTTTTTTAATGAATTGTATTGTATCGATACTGAAGGAACCTGCCCTGAGCCTGCTTGCAGGGAGGGTGGGATATAAGTTCAATTAAAATAAATAAATAAATAAATAAATAAAGTAAACCCTGCTGAGCTCAATGGGGCTTATTTCCGAGTATACATGTTTAGGATTGCACAGTTAGTCTATGTTTTGGGGAGGGCTTGAACAATAGTCAAGAGTATGAGAAACAGGGTGTTACAACTCTTTCCACCCCTAGGGTTGCCAACCTCTGGATGGTGGCTGGAGACCTCCCGCTATTACAGCCCTGCAGAATTGTAATAAATCCTGCAGGGCCCTGATCTCAACCAGAAGCATGTTCTACCAGGCAGGGAGCAGGGCTGAAAAGGCCCTGGCCCTGGCTGGGGCAAGGTGGACATCCTTTGGGCTGGGGACTGCTAAGCAGTGCTGCTCAGCTGAGCATAAGGCTCTTTGGGGCGCATATGGGGAGAGACAGTCCCGTAGGTACGGTGGTCCCTGGCTGCATAGGGCCTTGAAGGTAAGTACCATAACCTTGAATCTTATCTGGTACTCAACTAGCAACCAATGCAGCTGGCGCAGCACTGGCTGAATGTGTGTCCGCATAGATGTCCCAGTCAGCAGGCACATCACTGCATTTTGTACCAGCTGAAGCTTCTGGGTTAGACTCAAGGGTAGGCCCACAGAGAGAGAGCTGGAGTAGTCTAACCTGGCAGTGACCATTGCATGGGTCGCTGTCATGAGGACATGGGGGGAGAGATAAGGAACCAGTTGCCTGACCAGCCACAGATGATAAAAGGCTGATCTGGCAGTGTTGGTGACCTGGGCCTCCATGGAAAGGGAGGCATCCAGAATCACCCCTAGACTCTTCACCATTGGGGTTGGCCGCAATGGCGTCCCACCAAGCAGTGTTCCCTCTAAGCTGAGTTAGTGTGAGCTAGCTCACAGTTTTTTAGCCTCCGGCTCACACTTTTTTTGTCTTAGCTCAGGAAGGATGACTCCAGAGCAGACTAATTTATGCAGTAGACGAATTGCTCACTCACAACTTTAACGCCAGTAGCTCACCAAGTAGAATTTTTGTTCACAAGACTCCACAGCTTAGAGGGAGTACTGCCACCAAGGGCTGGGAGTCTAATTCCCAATCCAGTCTCCCCACGGCTCAGATACAGGACCTCCGTCTTCGTTGGATTCAGGTTCAGACCACTCTGTTTCACCAACCATCCACAGCCTCTAATTATATAATGTCACTAGCAGTAAAGCCCGTTGTGAAAGCAATACAACGAGATCTAGAAAGAGGCTCTGGGGCAGTGCTCTGGCTTTGGGCAAACAGTGTCAATTTGCTGTGGTGACCTCAGCAGGGTATAATGACAGAGTCCACTGTTTTCTCCAGAGGAACTGATCTCTGCTACCTGAAGAGCAGTTGTAATTGTGAGTAATCTGTAGCCCTCACCTGGAGATTGGCAACAATTGTTACCCAGGACAAAATGGCTGGTTTGGAGGGTGGAGTCTATGGCATTCTACCTGTCTGAGGTCCCACCCCTCTGCAAACCCCACCCTCTCCAGGCTCCACCCCTCAAATCCCCAGGAATTTGTCAGCATGTAGTTGACAACCCCATCTCCTTCCCAGCTAGCCACCAACCTACCATTATCTGCCCCTTTGACTTCAGCTGACTTCTGCCCTCCCTTCTGCAGAACAGTTGTAATACTGAGTGCTCTCCAGCCCTCACCTGGAGATTGGCAACAATGGTTCCCTATGTGAGACTGACTGGTTTGGAGGGTGGAGTCTATGGCAGTGTACCTGTCTGAGGTCCCACCCCTCCTCAAACCTCACCCTCTTCAGGCGCCATCCCTCAAGTCTCCAGGAATTTCCCATCTGGAGTTGGCAACCCTATCAGGATTGGCCCCAATGTGTTTTCTCCCAAAGGCCAAAGTAGGTGACAGGACCAAGCTTAGTTGCCTACCAACAGGCACTGAGGGGAATGTAGGGTTGCCAGCTCTAAGGAGGGAAATACCTGGAGGTTTGGGGGGTGGATTCTGTAGAGGGCCGGGCGACGGAGGCATCGGCCTTCTGTCGCCCGCCTTGCCCCCCCAATCTCGGCCCGGGCGACCGCGGCTCCCGCCAGCG
>NW_015177010.1:2033007-2033120 GCF_001447785.1 Gekko japonicus
GGTCCCACCTGGAGATTGGCAACCCTAGGGGAAAGTCAGCTGCACATCAGGGGGTTGAAGAGAATGGTTTGATGGCTGCTGGGCCAAGATTGGCAACAATAGTTCCCCGGGAG
>NW_015177010.1:2033298-2033412 GCF_001447785.1 Gekko japonicus
CAAAGCAGCTTACTTCATTCTCTTTGGCTTTGTGATCTGTACAGCAACGCTGTAAGGTAGGTTAGGCAGAAAGTCTGTGGCTGGTCCAAAATCACCCAGGCAGCTTTCATAGGG
>NW_015177010.1:2034138-2041144 GCF_001447785.1 Gekko japonicus
GGAACTGATCTCTGTCATCTGGAGATCAATTGTAGCAGTGGGAGATCTCCAGGTCCCACCTGGAGATTGGCAACCCTAGGGGAAAGTCAGCTGCACAGCAGGGGGTTGAAGAGAATGGTTTGATGGCTGCTGGGCCAAGATTGGCAACAATAGTTCCCCAGGAGCCCCATCGTAAATGCACCAAACAATTCCTCAAGATTTTCCAAAACACTACTCTGTTTTGGGCTCCTGGGGAACTTTGAAGTAGCACCAAAGCTTTAAGAACTCTCCAGCTGTCACCTGGAGACTGGCAACAGCTTGTCTGGAGTGTGGGCAGCATGGCATTGTATCTGTCTGAGGTCCCCCTCTTCCTCCTCCTCCTCAGATCCCACCTTCAGCAGGCTTCATCCCTAAAAGGGGGGGGGGGGAGTTTCAGGTGTGGAATGGAGGGTAGTCCAATCAGCTTCCATATGTAAATGACCTTGGAACGCTGGCCGGGACTGCACAAAGCAGCCAATGAACCCAGCCAGTGTCTTCCGAGTGGCAGTTTTTTCGGCCTAACACTAAAGGGGCCAATTTTAGAATTCTGGCACCCACTACTCTTTTATAATAAGGGAGAGATATGATAAAGCCAAATGGGAATTTCAAGAATATCTGAAACGCAATTAATATTCATGGTCTCCCTGGGCAGATTCATGGGGGAAATTCCATTTTGGCTATCTAAAGTGATGGTAGAAGTATATCCTTGTTTTCAGATCCCACACATTTATGTCAGACTCACATTTTGGATTTTGTATACCCCAAATACTATATATGGTATTTGCTGGGACAATCTAGTCTCTTAGAATACAAAACAAAATTATATCTTCAGAAATTGAGGAGGAAATTGTTCCACCAGTTCTGGATGGAGAATTCATTACAGACAGTATTGCCAAACTGCATCCTACAAATCCTTTCAGCAAGGGGGGGACAACTGTAAAATGAACTGCCATTTAAAGCCTGGGTAAAAGAGAGACAGTATGAAACTTCACAATGGCCCCGGTCACACGGAGCATCAGCCACGCTAGAGGGACGGAAGATAGGCGGATTTTCCGGGCATGATCTCACCGCCACATCTGGGAAGCGTAGAGCTCCCGTGGCTCACCCGAGGCTTCCTGCCAAAGACGCGTGGTAAAAAACTAGTACCTCGGAGGTACTAGTTTCCGGAAACCGTGGGGCAAGGGCGGGCATCTGATCGCGTTTCCGGTGGCATCCGGCGCCTGCCCATGCCCCATTGCGAAAAGGTTCCCGAAGCCTCCAGGGATGCGCACAAGCACCCAACGGGGCATGCGCATACTTCAGGTTAAAAAAAAAAGAACACAACCCCGTTTGCTGTGCTGCGCCGCTTCTTTGGCACGTCGTGTGATCGGCACCTCCCCCCCTAACCACGGGACCTCGACGGGACTGCGAGGGGACGCCTGATCACGCAGTCGCGCGTTATTTCACTGCGGGGCAAACAGCCACGCCTCCCCCCTGTGATACCCGGCTTGTGTGACCGGGGCCAATGAATTCCAATTCAGTTTCACTCTGGACTCTCCACTGGAAGCCTTTTTTGCTTCAGAATTGTGACATTTAGATCAGCAACAGTGTGCCTCTGAGATTCAGAGGTTCTCTCACTGGTTTCTGAATATTGTCATCTTCAATATCAGGTTTGTGTCCATTTATTCTCTTGCAATAGGATGGACCAGTTTGTCCTTTGGAGAGGCCAGAATGTCACTGCTGACACACGATGTCATTATCACATTAGAGGATGAGCAACTGAATGAACCCAGTATGTTATAGCTTATGTTATTAAGTTCTATGATTTTAATTTTGAATGGCTTCGGGAACAGAGTTGTCATTTGTCATGCAGGGTTTGGTCTCTAGCTTTGTGCCTATGTTAGATATCCCATGTTGTTAATAAGAAGCTATAAGTAACTAAAGACCTACCATCCAAGGCCTGTGAGAAAGAAATTGTCCAGGGGGAGCTATAAATAATTGATGATCTGTTGGACTGGAGAATTCGTTACAGATATGTTGGACTGGTTTGAGCTGGGAGCTAGTATAGGTGACGATCAGTAGTGTTCTGTTGTTATTTCTTTGGGGCCTGTCTTGTAGTAGTCTATTTCTGTGTGCCATTCTGGTCTTGTCAATCTGTTTCTTTACATCATTGGTTGGGTATTGTAATTCCAAGAATGCTTGACGTAAATCCTTTAGCTGTGACTCCATTTCCAAGGAATTGGAGCACATGTGGTTATAACGTAGAGCTTGTCTGTTGGCAGTGAATTGTATGGTGTGCTCAGGGTCGAAGCTGGAAGCATGTTGAGGGTTGGCGTTGGGGTCAGTGGGGTCAGTGGGGTTTGGGTATAAGGTAGTCCTCATGTGTCCATCACACACTTGTACTACAGTCAACCTGTGTCGTGTGTGACTTGGCCAAAATTGATGATTGGGTGAAAGTTGTTGAAGTCCTGGTGGAATCTCTCAAAAGCGTCTTGCTCTCCAGATTGTTAAAACCTTAATGATAAATCTCAAATACAAAAGTGGTGCTTGTAGGTAGGAGCTAAAGGAAGTGCTGTTTGCACACTATGGGGCCAGGTAAGTGACTGTGCCATTACACATGAACACAATGAAACTGCCCTATACTGAATCTGACCGTTGGTACATCAATGTGAGCACTGTCCACTCAGTCTGGCAGGAGCTCTCCAGGGTCTCAGGCAGAGGTCTTTCCCATCACCTACTACCTAATCCCTTGAAATAGAGATTCTGGATATTGAACCTGGGACCTTCTAAACGCAAAGCAGAGACTCTTCCACTGAGACTCCTCCACCCTCCCCACAACAACATTTGATGCAACCTCTTTCCCAGGACAGATGACACCACCCCAGTACACAGATCCATTTTGCAAAGAGGGAGAGCATTCTGAAAGCAGCATGGCTGGTCACAGGAGCCTATTACACACAGGTGTTTCCCCTCACTTTCACCGTGCACGTCCATCAGGTTTTCTTTTTCATTTCGCATTGATTTTCTTTCCTTCAGTGCTCAGTTTGCTTTCTTGTCACTGTTGCCCTGGTTTTTTGAAGAGTGCTTTTGTGATGATTTTTGCCTTGTTTTGCTTCAAAAGCATACCGATTCCCTCTGATTCCCCCACCCACCCTTTTGCCACCCCTTGAAAGTCACCCTCCCGCCCACATCAGGGTCATTCCACCCACTGTGCATCTTCCACCACCACCCCCCATCAGTGTACAAGCTCCATTGATTTCTTTTTCCTTCGTTCTTTTAAATTCTTTAATAACGGCATCAGCAGGCCCAAAACCACGATGGGGCATATAGTGGCCATGCCCCCGACTCATCCTCCATGCCCTACAACTTTACCTTCCCAATAATCCAATTTTTTTTCCAGTTTTAAAAAATCCTTTAAATTTTAAACTGGGTGTAGTGCAGCAGGCTGGGCACAAGCACCAGCCTGGACTCATCAGCAGCGGCACATGGCCCCTTCAAAGCAGCAGCGCATGGCCCCTTTGCAATGCGATGTTTCTCTCATGCTCCCTCTTCTCCCTGCCCCCTGCTTCAACTGTGGGGATGGGCAGCCGCTCTCACTTCCCCCTCCCATTCCCTCCCCTGTGCCGGCCTTCCAGTCTGCACCCACTGACTAAAAATTTCAACCGGCTCCAAAAGAGGGGAGGGAAGGAGCAATCCAGTCCCAGCCATTCCATCCCTCATTGATGCTGCCACTCTACCTACTGGTGGGGGGTCTCTGATTATTAAAGCAGCAGCTGCTCCAGTACAGCCAGTCCCGTCCACTTAGTAAGAGCCACAAGAGCATGCTGGGCAATGTAGTGTACATTGCTTCCCTTGCGGTGGAAACAAAGGGAAGGCAAGAAGATCCCTACCAGCCAACCAGTCCTGGGGAGAGAAGTGAGCATGCATGCCTTTCTGCTGTGCCCAGCAGTTTTGCACACAGCCTGGAGAGACAGCTGGAGGAGCCGCCCCAGACGAGAACCACCGTGAGCCCTTCTGCTCTTTCCATGAAGCCTTGCAAAGCAATCTGTCAAGAAGTTGTGGGGTGGGAGGTCATCACCGCACATACAATGGAGGTGCCTCACCTGGACCACCCCATGAGCAGCCCTTGTGAGGATGTCATCAAGAACCTAAGTTTTTTATTTAATTTTGTGATGTCACGTGATGCCACACCCAACCGGTTCCCCTGATGCCCTCCCTCTGAAAAATTTCTGACTACAGGCCAGGGCTTCAGTCTAGACTCATATCAATAGTCTCAGGTTGCTGAATTTAAAAAAAAATTAAAATGATGGAGGGGAGAGTTTAAAAGGAGCTATGAGAGGTTCTCTGCTGGTATTGACTTGAAAGGTGGATCGGAGAGGAGGCAAACAGCAGTATCTTCAGTGCAAAAAAAGAGAGAGAAAGGATTTCAGTGCTGCATGTAAACAAAATAAAGGGGGCATCTTCAGCGTGGAATGAAATTGACATGAGATGTAAAGAGAGAGAGAGAGACTGGGATGGGAAGTCTAAAGCTTTGAAATTAACATGAGAAATTGACATGAGAAATTGACATGAGATGTAAAGAGAGAGAGAGAGACTGGGATGGGAAGTCTAAAGCTTTGAAAACATTTTTATTGATTGATTTATTGATTGATTGATTTTTCACATTTATATCCCACCCATCCTGTAAACAGGCTCAGGGTGGGTTACAACATTTTAAAAATACAATAACATTTAAAACACTTTAAAACAGATCACGAGTTGGAGAGATCCGGGCAAGATGGCGCCGCGTCCGGTCAGGTCTCGGACTGGCTCCGAGCCGACCGGCTCCCCTTCATCCTTTTTGGAGCCCACCGTTTGAGCGGACGAGCTCTGCTTCCCTTCTTGGAGGGAGGGGAAGTTGCAGGGGGCTCGGCTGGCCCCTCCCGTTGACAGCGAATCACGGGGGGTGAAGCCGGCTTGCCCCGAAGCAGGGACGAAGATCGGGAAGAGCACGGTCTTCCGTGTCTTAAGCAGCGACCTGCCTTTTTAAAGTAGTTTATGTTAAGACAAAGGTACCTCATATAAACAATACTCTACGGCACACTCCGTGCAAGAAGTGAAGACTTGGAGCTGAAAATCCCCCCCCCCTCCGACATCCTCAACTATATGGAGATAGCGGCTGCGGAAAGAGAGAGGAACAACACACGAAGCGAAACGGGGGTAAGATTACATAGAAACCTGATTTTAAAAACCTACCAATCTAATTAAGAACTGTTGATAACCTAATCAAGAACGGCCGATAACTATGAAAAAGAACTTTGTGGGCTTTGAGGTCGGCTACTTAAAAAGTTTTATGGATTATTGGTAAACTTGTTAAAGTGTAGCGAGAAAATGGCGGCGGCGGCGAAATTGGATGATAAGAAGGAACCAGAGATAGTATGGCAATTAGAAGGTGCTACTGTGGAACAGTTTAAAACTTTTTTGAAACATGCGATGATGACAGCCTTGAAAAATATAGTTGGAGGTCGACAGGATAGTCAAGAGGAGATGGAAAACAATGAGGAAACTGAACGATTCTCTTTTGTGTTGAAACAATATAACCGAGAGAGGGAGTCAGCAAGTAACCAATCATTATATACGAAAGAGGCACAACAGAAAGCTGAACCTTACCCAAGAAAGCAGTCAATAAAAGGGACTGACCTAAGATACCAAACACACACACAAAAAAGACATGCCTCCAAAAGACAAACTATGACAAAGAAGGAACTAAGTGGATTTGGAAAGAATTGTAAAAGTAATAAAAAATACAAAAATTTTGCATGGAAGAGGAGAAGCCAGAACCCAGAACTAAAGATACATAAAGGGAAAAAATTTAGGTACTCAAAAGAAGCTGAGAAGGAGCAACAGAAAAAAGGACATTTTTACAAATGCCAGGGGAAAGAAAAGGAGAAATTTAAAAGACTTAAAAAGAAATCAATGCGTTACAAAATTATGATGATATATTGTTGGGAAGGGAACTGGCAGAACCTGGGTAGTAATGCTTTCTAAGGCCCATTTGACTTCACACTCCAGGATGTCTGGTTTGAGGTCAGTGATCACACCATTGTGGTTGTCAAGGACATTGAAGTCCTTCTTGTATAGTTATTCTGTGCATTCTTGCCAACTCTTCCTAATCTCTTCTGCTTCTGTTAGGTCCCTAGTGTTTTTGTCCTTTATCATGGCCAGCTTTGCACGGAATGTTCCTTTGATTTCTCCAATTTTCTTGAAGAGACCTCTAGTCCTTTCCATTCTATTGTTTCCCTCTATTACTTTGCATTGATAAAAATCATAGTTAGGAGCTTATGAGTAATGACAAACTGTGGTTTGCTTCTGACATCAAAATAGTGAAAGGAAAGTTAGCTTTCTCTGCAACCACATAGCAGCTGCAGGAAATATCACTTTTAAAGTCTGTGGTGGCCCAATTTGGCTCAGGACATTGGTATGGAGGAAGGTGGAGCTCCTGTTTCAGTGTAGTGGTTAAGTGCACGGACTCTAAAATGGGAGAATACATGTTTGATTCTCCGCTCCTCCACATGCAGCTACTGGGTGACCTTGGTTCAGCCACATTTCTTTCAGAGCTGTTGTTTTGAGCAGTTCTCTGAGAGCTCTCTCAACCCCACCTACTTTACAGAGTGTCTGTTGTGAAAAGAGGAAAAGAAGGAGATTGTAAACCTCTCTGAAACTCCAAATGGTGGAGTATAAATCCAATCTTTTTATTATATTTATTTTTTGCATTTATATCCCGCCCATCTAGTAAACGGGCTCAGGGCAGGTCACAACAGTTCAATAAATACAATAAAATTTAAACACTTTAAAACATATAAAATCAATAGTCAGGCTTGCAATAGGGAGGAATCCAGCCTATTGATTTTTCCCTTTAATGCTTTAGTGAACAAAGTTTGGGAGGGAACCATTTTGGCCTAGCATTAAAATGGCAGCTGAGCCACATGGACCTTCTGCAAACCACCAAACTTAAGAATCACTTAGGATT
>NW_015177010.1:2041179-2072015 GCF_001447785.1 Gekko japonicus
TGCCAAGATCACGACCAGTGTGCAGGATCAAATAAGAGCATTACTAAGAGAAAACCATGCAAATTTGCAAGGGAGGGCAGGAAATTAGCACTACTTTGCAGCTGTGCTAGGGCATCGTCAAAAATACAATTTTTTTCAATGTAGTGGCACAAGACTAAAAAAGCTCTCAAAAGCTTTTGATAGAGGACTCCTCCTCTATACAAATTGCAGCGCTGCGCAAAGCATGGTAGAGTTGCAACTGACTTTGCACAGGTGCACGCACACACACATGTTGCTAATGATCAAAACTTGCAATGTCAGTGCCATTGGGTTCTACTATGCATTCTGTACACTCTGTTTCCCCATATTATGAGATCATGTGACTCTTTCCCATTTTTCACAGTGGCCGATAATACAGCAGAGAATCCCCTAGTGCTTGGCAATATGGAAAATGGGGCTTCGCAGCTGCTTGTCAGTTTTTTTTTTTTTAAAGTCTTCTCGGTTTCAACATTGTTTTTCCCCCTTTGCCTGCATTCCTTTGTGTTCCCTTTCATTCAACAAACTAATGCTAAAATGCATGTGCAAAACCTGAACTACAAGGATTTAAATGGAAGGTGCTTGCTGGATACTACTGCGCAGCTGTGATAGGGCAACTGTGTAAATAAATAACTTTGGACGCCACCCCCTACACATCACAAGTCATTTCCCCACCCCTAGAGCAATCAGCTTTAAATACAAATGGCAATAGGCATTAATTAGGGTTACCCGATGTCCTCTCTTTAGAGGACATGTCCTCTTAAAAAAAAAAAACTGATGAAAATGTCCTTTTCTGGGGTTGGAAAGTTAGGAATATTCCTAGTTAGCAATTATCACAGCTTAGATAGTAGGGGTATTTAAAATGAGATTCATCATAGTGATCTCTTGGGTGAAGTAGTCAGCTGGGAAATATGTCATCTTTTTTGCTTTTCAAAATATGGTAACTTTATCTTAATAGTAAGCCAGCCACTATGGGAATCAATCAGGCTGCACAAAGTGACTTGATAGCTCACCTAGTTTTATTAGTGGTGGTGCTGAAATTTGGATGGGAGGAGGGTAGTCAGTAACAAAATACATATGCAACTTGTGTTATAATTAGCTCAGTTGTGGGGGGGTTAAGCTAAGAAGAGAATTCTCAGGAAAAGTTCTGGGTCTTCTTAAGAACTCTCAGAGAAACCTCAGAAAGACTGCTAGTTAGGAGAGAAATCATGGGAGAGAGAGAAGCGTTTGCCTGTTGTTACCTTATCTTTTCAGAACACACAACTGGCAAAGCTAGCAGAAAGTATACTGGCTGGTTAAGTTTTTATCCTTTATTTGTAGCACAGCACTTGCACCTAAGTATGTATGGACCCCCATGTTTTGCATTTGCATATGTACTCAGAATGCAGAGTTAATTGGGGTTAGAATTTCACGCCCCTTGGGGACTAATTCACCTTTTAGTCAGGTTAAAGGCTGAGCTGTTTGCAGAGCTGCATCAAATTAGTCTCAGGAATTAGTCCTCGGTAAAAACAAACTCCCCAGCTGGCAGTGACACCTTTGGGTTAGTAATTTATTCATGGTGAAGTTGACTCTAATTGCTCAAAGTGTTGTTCAAAACACGCAACAGTTTCTGCCAGGCAGAATTGAGCAATGCAGAGGGGAGGGGGGAGAGCCAGGAACACTCAAAATAAAAAAGAGACAAAACCTAAGTTAGTGGCTGGATGGGCACCAGCTGGTCTCCATGGGTTCTGAATCTGCTCTTCATGTCAGAACTTGTCAAACCCTGACGTGGATCTCAGTTTTAATGGACATGTTGGGTTTAAAAAAATCTCTTAAATAAAATAAAAATAATTAAATAGCACGTAAGAGCAGTGCCATTTGGTGCACTGCTGATGGGAGGAAATCATAAGACCTGTGCAAAGTGATTTGATCCCTTCAACCCTTTAAGTGGTGAAAATGGGAGGTTCTCCCATTCCTTGGCTTCTAAGCCAAAGACTGTCCACATATTCCAGGTTTCACTATACGGTCCTTGAGGACTAGAAAACAGACTATATTGCTGAGGAAAGCCTCTGTTTCTTCATCATCTATGAAATCTGCTAAACTCTGCTACTGGATGGCATGTGTTGTGATTTACGTCATGGTCATAAAGATTTGTGGGACTCCTGATGATAGGAGAACCATCTGGGTGTCCACAGTCACATTTATTTGTTTAGAACATTTATATGCCACCTGTCCAGAGACCTGCCCACAACAACCCATGAAGTAAAAACCATACCATGAAATAAGGGAGCGGTGGCGCAGGCAGTTAATGCCTACTCAGTAACATCATTCGAACAGCCACTATGGCTGTTCGAGTACCACCGTGGTCGAGGTGAGCTCTCGACCCTTGTCCCAGCTCCTGCCCACCCAGCAGTTCAAAAGCAACGTAATTGCAAGTAGATAAATGGGTACCCACCCGTAGCGGGGTGGGGGGCACCCTGCCTAGTGTGGTGGTTGAGAACGTCGGTGCGGCGGCAGTGAGACATCGGCTCCAGAGGACGGCGTGGCGTGGTAATGCGACGGCGGTGGCGGCAGCAGTGGCGAGCGGGCGCAACCAGAGGAGCGATCCCTGGCGGCTGGACAATGAACTATCGGGGGGCCGCCGTGGAGGAAAGAGCGCGCGAGGAGGCCGAGCACCGGTACAGCGGAGCCGGGAAAGGACGTGGCTGAAACCGGAAGGAGGCAGGAGTCGCGTGCCTCAGAAGAGAATTACCACCCAGTGCCGAATAGAAGCACCCCGCCAACGGAGAAAAGAGGATAGACCAACACCAACCACCACCATAGGGGTGCTAGTAGGTTCCCCCACCCCAAAATATGTGTGGCCCTAGTTAAGGAACACAATGGTGACTAGCACCGACCTGTAAGCCGCTCAGAGACCCCCTAGACAAGGGGGTCTGAGCGGGATATAAAGTCGAATGAAAAAAATAAAATAAAAATAATAAAAACAACAACAGAAGAAATTATGAATAATAACACAGACCATAGGTGGGGCATAAAAACATTTAGTGGCCTACAGTGATCTTCATAAAATGGGCTAGAAGCCTTGAGGTATCATTCCCCTGGGAGAACTTACAGTATTCCCTTGGGCCTGTGCAGTTTTACCAGCTCATTGCTCTGCTTCACTCCTTCCCACTGTGGTTGGGCAGCCAGAATAGCCCAGCTTAACCTGGGCTCATCAGAGTTCAGGAGCTAAGGAGGCCAGGTTCAGACACAAGCTGTGGACACACTCGTGGCTTGGTGTGATATGGTGCCGCCTGTTATTGACCCAGTTGAAAGTGTTGCAGGGTGTATCAGCCACACAGTACACCCTGCTGCAGGTTACTAGGGTTGCCAAATGCATTTTGGCCGGGAGCGGGGGGCTCCCGGCCGGCGTCTAATTCGTGCGCGCGCGTCACCCGGAAGTGACGTCACTCGCTGGGGGCGGGGCCACGCCATTTGAGGGGAAAACAAAGAGTTTTCCCCTCAGGTGGCTGCCATTTGAGGGGAAAACTCTTTGTTTCCCCCTCAAATGGCATGGCCCCACCCCCAGCGTGCGATGTCACTTCCGGGTGACGCGCGCAGGGTGGGGTTTTCCCCGGGTCCGATTCCGCACGGGGCGGAAGTTGGGCCTTGAAAGCAGGGGGAAATCCACCCCCCGGGGGGATTTGGGAACCCTACAGGTTACCCATGGAGACATCCCATGGTAAAGCATCCACATTATCGCAGCGCCTCAGCTACAAAGTGTGCTGCTATTTTTTTTTTCAAAATTCATGCACATGCACATATAGGCAATTTAAAAACAGAACAAAAAACCCCTGCCTAGTGGCAGAACGGATCTGCAGGTTCAGACTGCCAAATCCGTTCTGCGCGTGCTCCCCCACATTCAGACATCTGGCATGCGCAATGACTGTGCGGGGAACCGAAAACACCACTTGTGAGGTGGTGCCTTTTTAACCCGGCTCCAAGTCGTCCTATGACAGGATAAGTATGGCTGGGGAACGCCTGACAGATGTGGCTGTCTGATTGCGCCCATTTGATCTGGAGGGGAGGAGGGGCTGTGTCAGGCCAAACTGCCCGTGTGATCACGGCCACAGTCAGTACTAGGATGGGAGACCACCATGAACAGTGGGGTTGCTGTCCGGAAGAAGTCAATGGCTAACCACCTCTGATCTTCTCTTGCCTGGAATGCTCCGTGGATGGAGTTGCCATGAGTCAGCTGCAACTCAAAAGCGTGTTCTTCTTCTCCTATAAGTTGTCTTTATCTGTGCATCAGAGCCACTGAGTTCACAGGCTCCTCTTCTCACTCTGCCCTTACTTATCACTTCTTCACTTTCTCTGGTTCCTCAGTCCTTCTGATCCTTCCACCTTGCCCCTTTGGCTCCAGTTTTGCCTAAGATTCCAAGGTCAACCAGTTTGCTGGAGGAAAAGACTAGCTTTATAGAGATGCCGATCAGTGCTCTTGAAAAGCCATGACCCCAGGGGTGGGGGGGGGGCTTCCAGTGTTTGGAATTACAATTTCATAATGATTTAACTTCTAACATGATTGGGTCATATTCATATAACATTTCAGGTCTTGTTTGATCCTAAAGTGGTGTTGCAGGGTTTTCTAGCATGAATAAAACAGAGGTTTACAGAAAGCCATTGTACCTTAATATAATTATTATGCTCATAAATACCTTGCCACCTTAGAAGAAAAACAGACGCATACAATAGGCAGAAACTGGCTTTACACACATAGTTTAAAAGCACAAATATTGCATGATCACAGACTGCAACTCTAATATATTCATTTCCTCGGCTTTGTTTTTGTCTAAGTACTCTTTTGTGACCCTGCCTCTCTCCTTTTTACCATATTGCAGATTTTAAAGACTTCTATGCACAGAAATAAAAGACACTTGATGATTTAAAGACAGTGGAAGTATTCTTTGTAATGTAAAAAACCCTCGTAAAGCTAGAAGGCAGCCAAGTCATTGTTTTAAAAGCCAAGTTTTTATTACAAGTTGTTATTGGAATTCAGGGTGGTCTCACTTCTCCACCAAATGCTGGACTTTCTAGCTGCAGACTTTATTGAATGCAACTTTGGAACCTGAAATGGTGATATCACAGATTGTGGGCTTCGACTGCATACAGACATCATTGGATCTAGTCCACACAAGAAAACTCGAGTTGTGAGCTGTAGCACAAGAATAAACAAGATATGCAACAATGTGTGGGTGCAGCCCATGACGTTTAATGTAGCAGAAGCTAAGGTCGAGATCGCATGTTACATTCATCTGAGTGCATATTGAGACCTGGGGCCCTTGTTTGTGGAAGTAGCAGGTGGATAGTCTACAGAGAAATGGTTTCCTCTCCAGTCCTCCTTAGGCACATCCTGTCCCCTTGATCACCCATAGTTACGCTGCTGTTTGGGGGAGGGAACAGAAGACATGTATGGAGGCACTGGCATTATGAGCTGTAGGAGGAGAGGCTGTGGTTCAAGGCGGCATTGCATGCACAAGGTCCAAGCAGGGCTGCTTCATCCACGCCCGTAGTTAGAGTGGGGCATTTTGGGGTCCTGCCCCCTTAATCAGAAGCCCCGCCCCACAAATAGCCATGCCAGAAACCTTATTTTTGAGGAAAGAACCCTGATGCTCTTTTTGCTTGTTTCCCAAAGGCTCACGGGAATGCTTTTGCAAGACTCACCATGACCTAGGTGGTATACATCAGGACTGGGCTAGGGGGATTGTTGAAGATGTATTGAAAGTGCCACTCTTCAGTGCCCTTCTGAGCTGTCTTGCACTGGGGAAGGGAACTCAAAAGGCATTTAAATGCCTTCTGAAGGCAATTAAATGACCTCTGAGCTGTTTTTTTCCTAGGGGCTGATGTGCTCGCTGCCCTGATCCTTGAAAGGAAGGGCTAGACACAGGTTCAGAGCCTCCCCCTTTAAAGACAGGCATTCAAATTAATTTAATTAACTGTAATTTAACCGCCCTCTTAAAAATTTAAATGCCCCCCCCAACAAGAAAATCCTGGCTACGGGCCTGGCTTCATCCAATCGGTAAAAAGCACAGTTGCCCAGAGTCCACAGCTATTGTGTACGTGAGAGAGAGAATTAACAGATGAAGCTCCTGCCATCTGCCGAGTCATACATACATACATACATATTTTTGATTTATATACCGCCCATGACCCCTACTGGGTCTCAGAGCGGTTTTACACTGAACTACTTTTTCTGTAGTTTTTATTACCTAACTAGGGCCACAATTTCTCAGGGGGTGGGGTTGCCTAGCATGCGGCGTCTCTCCTCCGGCGGTTTTCTGGCGACGCTCCCGGCGTCTCGGGCAGGCTGGTGACCATCCCGGCAGGCTCTGATGTTCCTCCTCCGGTGCGCTCTGCTTCAGACTGCAGCTTCCGGCTGTGCGTCCCATCGGGCTCCTGCTGTGCTGCGTCGTCTCGCAATAGCGTCGCCCCGACTCTGCCTCCGCTGCTTTGGTCGTCGCCTCCTTGGATCGCTGGATGCTGCCATGTTCTTTTTTGCCGCCGCCTTTCTTGCCGCCGCCGCAACACTCCTGGCACAGAACCAGGAGGTGGGTACCCCCTGCCACCTAGGGCAGGTACCCATTTGTCTACTTGTATTTTTACTTTCGAGCCGCTGGGTTGGTGGGAGCTGGGACGGGGGCCGGGAGCTCACTCCGGCCGCGGTGGGGATTCGAACAGCCATTATGGCTGTTCGCTATAGATGTTACTAGCAGGCGTTGTACTGCCTGCGCCACCGCTCCCTGTTGGCCTGTCTTTGTAACCCTATCTCTGCATTGTGGATGGTATGTCATGCCTTAGACAGTTTCCTGTTAGCATCGTTTTCTAATACTGTCATGCTACTCCCAGTGCATTGTTCACTGGACGTTTTTATGCTAACAGACTGATTTAAAAAAAATATATTTTGTAATCTGCCTTGAATCTCAGCATGAAAGACAGACAAATGAAATAAACAAATACATATTAAGGCTGGCATTTTCTACTCTGGCTGGCAGCAGCTCCCCGGCGTCTCAAGCAGTGGTCTAATTGGTCCTTCTAGCTAGAGATGTCAGGGATCGACCCTGGGACCTTCTACAGGCAAAGCAGATTCTCTACCGTTCTGAGAAAGAGTGAGAGGCCCAGAACGTAGCACATATAGCACACAGAGCAATGTGTATAGAAGGAAAGCATGAATGCGCATGCTGCTCCCTCCTCTGCACATCCTCCTGAAAATAGGCACAGGACAACAATGATGGGTTTTTAATTAGCAGAAGTGTTCATATGCTGCTTTTCATATATGATTTCAGTAACCCTTACAAGAGCTCTGCAGGGTAGCCTAGTGCTATTTTCTACAGGAGATGTAGGATAATTGTAGCTTGCCTACACACATCAAGTGAGCTTGTGGCTGAAGTGATGTTTGCGTCAGGAGATTTCCCATGTATACTCATAGCCCCTACACCATCCCATGCCTGATAAGCCACTACCAATGAGAATATGGCTTTAGTGCTGCTCTCAGGTCCAGCCCTCCTTCTCCCAGGTACCCTTGCTGCACGTCTTCTCTTCCCGCCTTCTCCCCTCCTAACAATTGCAAATTCTGCAACAGAAAACACAGAACAAATTCTGTAATCAAGCTGCCCAATAATGTGTATTAAGTAACTGTGGGGAGAAAGGTCAGAACGACTAATATTTATTCCATTGTGAAAAGTTTTGTCTTTTCTAATCACAGTAATATAGATTTTCACTTTCTAGGCACACTATTGAACACATGAAAGCATTCCAGATTGTTCGCTGTTGTCATTTTTGTTTTAAACCAAGTTATTAATGTAAAAGGTACTGCCTGGCCCCTTGCATGAAAAAACTGAAGCAGGCAGGATGAGTTAGATTCGCTCCTGTTCTCCAAAGCAGTTTCTCCTTTGTGCTTTGACAAAGCAAAATGGCTGATGGAGCTATTCTGCTCTCTGCTGGACATTAGAAGAATGCATGTTCAAAACTTGACAGGTCCTGGTTGGATGAAAATATGTGAAAGGGTTATATAGAAAGATGTTAGCATGTTTTCTTGTACGGCACAAGATTTGAATTCACACCTTCATCAGTTGCCAAACACTCAGCTTGCTTGTTATGATTACTTCTTATCAGATGGATTTGGCAAGCCCGAGAGGCTCCAAAAGTTTGGCAGACCTTGGGTAGGATTTCATCAATTTTCCCCACTACATGACCTACTCACAGATTTCAATGTCACCCGCAACCCAGCCCACTTATGTTCCTGCAGTGCTGCCAAAAATACTTATTTATTCCTAAATGGACTGTTTTCCTTAGGAATTCAGTAGTGTCTCACTAGTAACAGGGTGTTGCACACTGAATCTCCCAACAGAGTCTGCATGATGGTCACAAACGAACATGGATACTACTCTGGAACTGCTCACACATATAAGATCATTGTTTGGTGGCTGCAACATTGCAGTAATTAGCTCACTTGTAATCATTTTGAGATGATAATTGATATTGTGAATCTGTTCCACAGGGCAGTTTGTATTGTGATTTGATGCTCTGCCAGTGAGCCACAGCCCCTCGCCTACCATGAAGTTAGTCAAATACATGGGGCTATCATGTATGGCTGCGAGAGTTGGACTATAAGGAAGGCCGAGCGCCGAAGAATAGATTCTTTTGAACTATGGTGCTGGAGAAGACTCTTGAGAGTCCCTTGGACTGCAAGAAGAACAAATCAGTCAATCCTAAAAGAAATCAACCCTGACTGTTCCCTGGAAGGCCAGATAATGAAACTGAAGCTCAAATACTTTGGCCACCAAATGAGAAGGGAACACTCACTGGAGAAGACCCTGATTCTGGGAAAGATTGAAAGTCAAAGAAGACGGGGACGGCAAAGGATGAGATGGTTAGACAGTGTCATAGATGCAACAAACATGAAATTGAGCCAACTTCAGAGGACGGCGGAAGACAGGAGGGCCTGGCGGGAGCTGGTCCATGGGGTCGCGAAGAGTCGGACTCGACTGTGCGACTGAACAACAAACAACAAATCATGTATGAAGTCGATCACCATGTTTCATAAAGGAAGTCAGGGCATGGGGAGTTCCAATCTTACTGTCTTCCTGTGACAAATGTAATTTTTTAAAAAATCCATTGGGAGTCTTCATTGTCAACTATTATTTCAGGAAACACACAAAGCAGTCTCCATGTGAATTTTACTTTTAGTTATTTTCTGGAGGTTAATTGGTGGTTTTTGAACTTGACATGTTACGGACTCACAAGTTGTGTTTCTCTTGATTTTTTCCCCCTACATCATACTGATTTTCTCTTTTACTGGGTACAATCAAAAGCTCCACTAAAAGTGAGGAGAATTCTGATACTGACTTCCATGGGGTATTTTCTTTTCCTCCTGCATCTTCTTGTACTCCAGGAATAAAACTTCAAAAGAGTCCTATCATCCATGGTATGACAATCAGAAACATTTCAAGAGGAGAAGAGAGAGATACCTTATTGGATAAGAAATCAAAGTTGCCCTTGAAAGTAAACAGCAGTTAAAGGAGATAGAGATATATATTGCAGACCGGCCTCTCAGGAGAACCTTCAAAGCATACTGCATCGCAGGGCATATTTGACATACTCTTGTTCCAGAACCTATAACTAGGATTAAAGTTTATCATTGCATCACTGAAAGAAAGACTAGGAGATGAAGGGCAGTTCATTGCTCTGCCTTAGGGGAGTTTGGACTCCCTTGTTAAAATATTTCAAGGAATATTGTCTAAAATATGGTTCTGCTTCTGTGTTGCCATAAATCAGATATACACATTCCAGTCATCTAGGTTTTTATCCTTTGGTATCTCTCTGCAAGCCACTGCTAAACAGACAGTAAAAATGTCTGGGAAAGTACAGGATGCAAATTCTCCATAATGTTAGGGCATGTACAATTTACAGCTGGCCTATTCCACTTGCTGGTGAGACTCTCCTTTTTAAAAGAAAGAAAAAAGCAAATCACTCCTTCTTAAAGGCTTCCTCTAATCAGGCATTCCATTTCGGCTTTCAGTACAGAACAAAGTTTAAGTCCAGTGACACCTTTTAGACCGATGAAGTTTAAGCTTATCTGAAGAAGTGTGCATGCACATGAAAGCTTATCCCCAGAATTAAACTTTGCTGGTCTTGAAGGTGCCACTGGACTCAAACTTTGTTCAGTTGCTTCAGACCAACATGGCTACCCACCTGAATCTTCTAGCTTTCGGTATAAAACAGGAAGTCATTTCCATCCCAACAGTTTATGAATATTTTGTTGTCCAGTTTTCTAAACACTGTTGTCAGGGCTAGCAAGACTGCACAAGCAACCAAAGTCATTGGGAGTGGCCAGTGACACAAGGAAAGGCGCTTCCTGTTAGAATCTCTTAGACCACGAGGGGTCCTGGGAGGCATCTCTTGGGTGATCCATGGCTAGCTCCTTAGTGCAGCTAAATGTCACTGCCCAGAATTGGTTGTTGGATGCTGTCTTAGCGCTTCTTGATAACTGACACCATATTGTTATTATCCAATATCAGCTGTAAGGTCTTTGCCAGTGTATGCTTAGAATGTGGACGTGTGTAGTTTCTAGTTATCCCAGCCCAATGCCAGACTTGGATGCCACACTTTGGTTCCTTTCATACAGGCTCTTTGACTTACTTTGGGTTAAAGAAGTGGGTTAAAGACTCCACATGAAAGGAACCATTGATGTATTTGTTAATGTAGCACATTCTTATTTTGCTCTTCCTTCTGACAGCTTGTAATTCTCCTTGCCTCCATTTTATCCTTATAGCAATAGTGATTAAAGTGTGTTGTCAATTTTTAAAAATGATACAGGCTCCAAGTCTGGTGGCTGAAAAGTGAGATGTAAAAAGAAGGACGGACGGACGGACGGACGGAAGGAAGGAAGGAAGGAAGGAAGGAAGGAAGGCCACATAGCCACTTTCTCCATCACTGAACAACTGTGCTAAAAATATCTGTGCAGTTTCTCTGTCCTGTATCTTTAAAAGGCACACAGGTAGGTTAGGCTGAGAGAGGCAGAGGGACCAGCCCAGGTTCCCCTAGCAAGCTTCACAGCAGAGGATTTAAAACTGGGTTTTCCAGATTCTAACTCAGCACACTGACCACTGCTCGATTGTTTAAACCATCTGCTCTTTGCTTTGCCTAGCTTCAAATTAGCTACAACAAAATAAAATCATTTGCTCTGGCCCCAGGCTAGCACAGAGGAAGGCCTTCTTCAGCCAAGAGATTTCAGTTGCTTTAAATGTGCCTTTGTGTAGTCAGAAAGAGGAAATTTCAGGGGCAAGAGTGAATGGGAGACACCGAAATCTGAAGCAAGTCAAGGGGCTACTGAAGCTACTTGTGCCTCAAAGCTGCCTAAAACATAAGGCAGAGATGATGAATAAAGGAAGTCCCCGCTCATTCACCAGAAAGCTCTAGATTCATTATCTCCCATTGTCCTTAGAATCTGAGCATGTTCTTAATATTATTTGAGCAGTGTGGCTGTTGGCGCCTCCATATAGTTGTATCCCTCCTTCCCACTTCCATGGTTTGAAATGTAGAAGCCAGGTAACAGAGAGAAATGCCACGATCATATTGTCTAGCTGCTGGCATGGGAAGTAGGCACAACACATACCCCTCTTCTGTGTAGTCTCTTTATGCCTTTCCAGCGTGGCAGGAAATGGTAGTTTGCATGGCCATGCAAATGCAGCAGTGATGCTGCTGAGTGTTATGCCAACTGCTTTATCTACAGCAGAGGCTAACTAAATTTAACGTGAGTCCTGGCCAGCTATACCAAAGTCGTGTCTGAACCCAGAGTTCCAATAATGGAGACCACACGGGTGTTTTTCCAAAACAAATAATCTTTTTACTGAGCTATATCAAAGTAACATACACACAAAATAATCAGTCTCACTTTTCACATACACTCAAGGTTCCTTTAGAATCACAGAAAGATATCAAAAATAGTTTCTTATTTACTTGGAGGTAGGTATGTATTTCGGTTTATACTCGCCTGTTCCAGAAGTCTTGTCTGTTGCAATGTAAGAATAGGGGCGCAAGTAATACCTAGGGGTTTAAACTAAATCACACTTGCTAGAACCAGCCAGCAAGCATGGACCTCTTTGGCTGCAGTCCAAGAGATCTTAAAGTAGACAAAGGGATTGTTGGATAGAAAGCTGGACATTAGGGGTAGTAAAGAAGATAGAGGTCGTGGAGAGGGAAGATGGCTGGGTTTGGCCTTTACTTTTATAGTTGCATCTCCAGGTGGGTGGCACCTTGCCAAACTGTAATCCCACCTACTTACAAGTCCATCCCATAACCTCCCTCATTGGTGCATGTAGAAAAGGGGCAGGTATTCTATGGGTTGGGCCAATATTTGAAATACTACACTCTATCTCATGGAATACCATCTGGCTAGGTGTGAAGTCTTGGCTTCCTGTATCCTCTTTGAAGTACAGATGAATCTTGGCTTTCCCAGGCCTACAAGGTACCATCAACAGGAAACTGCAATTTAGATGCATATCAGGTCCGTGTTCTGCGTGACATCTCGTCTCTTCAGTAATGGGGGAATTTCTTCTTCTTGGTTGTTGTCTCTGCTCACAATGGCTAACATGTGCTTCTTCTTCCCATGAGCCTTTGAGCTGAATGTGTGCAAGCTACATTAACATGAAATGCAGGCAAGTGTTCCCTATGTGAAGGCTCTCACAGTAGGTGATGCAAACAGCTTCCTTTGGCCCATGGTATACAGATGTGTGCACAGTCCATGTGTTGCATGTGTAAGCAGATATAAAACCATAAATTAGTCCATTTCTCAACATGAGGTAACATGGAGAATGTGAATCTTCATGATAACCTCTTAACATATCCTTGCTCTTTCCGGAACTGCTTTTCTCAGAACCAGAAACAGTAGCTGCGAACAGTAGGACATCACACAAATATATGGAGCTGCCTTATACTGAGCTATTGGCCTGCCAAGGTCAACACTGTCGCCCAAGCGCAGCTGTCCAGGATCTCAGCTGAAGATCTTTCACATCACCTCTCACCTGGAGATGCTGGGGATTGAACCTGGGACCTTCTGCAGGCAAAGCAGATATTCTACTGCTAGGCCAGGAGGCTCCAATTAAGCCAAGATGGGCACATCATGGCTTGCTACCATGTTCAAGAGCATGCCTGTCCAGGTATAGAACCCTGGCTCGTGGGAAGTAAACAAACTCTAATTCCCCCCTCCCAAAAAAAGGTCCTGCATTCATACTGCAGTTTGTTTCAGTGCAGGAATTCCTGACCATTGTCCATGTGCACACAAACACGGTAATCAGATGTAAACAGAAAATAAATCAAAGTTCACCTGTGTTGAATTGTAGCTTGTTGTGACATCAGAATGGAGCCTGTTCATAATACCTGTCAGTTCCACACTCTGATCCCCCACTTCAACTTCACCCTTTGTTCCCCTGGGCTCTGCATTTATGTGCAGCATTCATCTGGTGGTCAAGAGCACTCTAACTGAAAGCAACCATACTATTTGAGAATCACCATGTCCATTACGGGAGTGATTTGGTGGGACAAGGGTCATCTTTTTTAAAAAAAACAAACAAACAAACTGCACAAGTGTTATGGAAAACACTTCAATAATTTAATAACATTTTGGTCACATGGAGACACTGACTGGTGCTGCGTTGAAAGACGTTTGGTATGAATTTAATGGCATTCACAAACATAACTGGACTTATCACAGTACGGCATACAGAAGGGACACATGAGTCCACCTCTTATTTATACCCACGGATGTGATGTTGCCATTAGCTACAAGATTGAGGTATAAAACTTGGAGACACTGCCGTATTTATAAACTATGCAGAACCGGAGGTTAGGTCAGCCCTGACTGGGGCACCAAATAATCCATATATTGTGGGATACTGTGCTATTGTATTCATTCGCCTCCTGGATATTCATAATTACAGCAGTGCAAGACACAACCATATGTGGATTCAACCACTGCAAAAGCTGCTTAAATCCCTCAGAAATGAGTGGCAGTGCTTGCAGTCTTTGATTAAAAGAGTGGTCACCACCAATACCAAAAAGAAAAACATCAAGAAGGAAATAAGTCAAATATTGCAAATGAAGTATGCCCATCTCTGGTGAAAGAAATGTACTTAAGCAATTCAATATATTATTTAAGAATTATCAATTTCAGTAGTTGGTTCATTGCAAGAAAAAGCAAAAAGCAGTAATAAGAAAGATCTGCCAATGCCTACATCCAAATCCCTGAAATAATAGCTCATTTTTTTTTAAAGAATATGAAATATATTTCTGTAGAATAAATCGACTATTGGTGTAAATCAACTGTTGATTTACACCCCTGCCTAGTGAACAGTAGTAATGGCCTCATTGTATCTATCAAGAGTCACTAGCGGAAAAGAGGCATGAAATCTGCACTATGGCCAGTGCTGGCTATCAGCAATGTGTATTCGCCATAACCTGTCAATCAGTGATGACATCCTAATGAGAACATGATCCAAACACAGTCCTCAATTGCATTCTGAGCATTCATCTTGACATGAAGTTGTAACTTCCATCCATGAAGTGTTTCGGTGGCCTCAACTTCCTGGCTTTTTGGACGGCTGTGTAAATCTTCAGCAGAAAGACAGCTCTCCATTCAGTTGCAATGAGTGATCTATGTCGATAACTGATTGAAAGAATTGAGAAATTGCTTCTATATGCACCATTAAAGGACTTATTTTTAAATTTGAGAAAGAAGCCTTATAAGCACAAATTTAGGATGTAGTCAGGCATCACGAACAAACCACGATGCACTCGTTTCCCTCTGCCCCTCCCTCCAACCGTGTCATGCCTCACTGAAACTGAAGACTGGTTTTAGACAAATTGTTGTGCACTCTAGATAGGAAGCTTGTACAAATGGTGGCTTGTTTCTTCTCTACAAACCAGGATTCAATCACAATTTGGAGTCTTGTCTTATAGGCAAGGAATAGACTGCAGTTTGCTACAACACCTGATTTGGACCTCAGCAATGAATTGTGGTTTGTCTGAAACCAGGAAGTCTAATCTTGGTGCAGGACACAAGGGAGTGGTGAGGAAGAATGGGAGCTTGAGGACTTCTGCATCATTTCCCTTGTGAGTAAACCATGGTTTGCTCCTGATGTCTGAATGCAGAATCTGTTTCACTCCTAGTTGCTGTAATAACATCAGTAAGAGGCGTGCACCATAAAACTGGATGACATTACTTACTTGAGTTTGGATCTGAGTGACTTTTATGCAAGGGTGAGAGGGACAAACTGTGTTGCCAACTTTGTCTCTGGTAGAGGCTCCAAGTCTGGTGGCTGAAATGTGAGATAACAAATAGAAGTAGTAAGGAATAAACAAGAACTGAAGGAAAGACAGAAATCCAGCAGAGCCTATTCCTCCTCATAACTGCACCACTGTGCCCAGGAATATTAGCATCTGTTGAATTCCTTTCTTTCCCACAGGTTTTTGAAGCACAGAACCTTTGCCAGGCAAACTGTTGGCAACACCAGAGACAGCAATGCAGTCTGTATGTTAGGCAGAATCCAGATTCCACACTGCATCATTGAAACCCAAGACAGTTTGTAGGTGTCAGTTCACACAGCACTGCTCTCCCGCTCACAATACATATTGTTCTAGACACCACAGCTGGCCCAGGCAAGCCCAGTCTCGTCAATCTTGAAAGCTAAGCAGGGTTGGCCTTGGTTAATATTTGGATGGGAGACCAGCAAGGAAGTCCAGGGTTCCTCTGCAGAGGCAAGCAATGGCAAACCACCTCTCAGCATCTTTGCCTTGGACACCCTATAGGGTTGCCATAAATCAGCTGCAACTTGACAGCACTTCACACAGAGAGAGAGAGACTACAGAAGCACAAGGAGAGACAGCTCACAGAGCTGAATCCTTCCCCACCTTCCTCTTCCCTAAACGTCCTCTGCATACCCTGAAAATACTCTGCTGAGGGTCAGATAAGCTTGGCAGGGCTATTTTTGGGCAGGAACGCACAGGAACGGAGTTCCGGCTGGCTCCCGAGTTGGCCACGCCCAGCAGGAAGCCTCCGGGGAGGGCGGGATAAAAATGTGAATAATAAATAAATAAATAAAATAAATTAGCATAATAGGCCACACCCAACAGCAGAAACTCATTAGGACTGGCTACATTAGGGGTGTGTGGCCTAACATGCAAAGGAGTTCCTGCTACAAAAAAAGGCCCTGGGTTTTGACAACAAACAAGGTAAACAGAATAACAAGCAAAAGGTGGGTGTGGCTGGATAACCACACTTCTGGTAACATGTGGGTGCAGCCTAATGTGCTAATGAGCTGTGCTGTCAGGGGTGTGGCCCAATATGCTAATGAGTTCCTGCTGTTGGGTGTGGCCTATTATGCTAATGTTCCTGCTGGGCTTTTTCTCCAAAAAGAGCCCTGACTTGGGGAACAAAATGCACCACAATAGAGGGAGCTGCAGTGAGGAGAGGAAATTAGGCCAAATTGTTCTGGCATCTCTATTGTGCCAATGGAAATGCTTTCTTTCCTGTCTCTGCTGGAAGGAGGAGGAGGAGGGGGGGGGCAAGGGAGTTTTGCAGGCTTACCTTTCCTCTGTGTAGCCCACCAGACATTTTGTTTATGAGGGTCCCTCTGCAGAGGCTTTTCAGGGGAGCCACGGGGTGAGGGAAAGGGGAGACAGATTTGCCCCTGTGAGCTGTCTGCTTGCGCTTCCATAGGATCTAACCCACTGCATGTGCACCGTGCATCTACTGCATGGGCTTACAGGGTTAAGGAAAGGGACTTCTACTGAAGCACTACTTACTACATAGCTCTTAAAGGCAATGAAGAAAAGGTGAAAACATCAGCAACAGCAGTGGCGTGTATGGATGTGATACAGTTTTCACGCATCTCTCCAAGCTCTCAAAGCAATTAGGGAGTGCTGGGAAATTTGAACAAGCTGATGTGGAAAAAACATATCGTTGATGAAGCACTGGTCCCCTCTGAGAACGGCGAGGGATGCCCACAAAGTTCCCTTCCATGGTGTCATAGGGGAGCTCACAACACCTATCCACTTCATGCTTTTACCCTGGGGCCTGGACTCACAGCATTGGCAATGGGAGCGGGCTGTGGAAAGGGTTTGCCCCCCTCTCCAGGCAGCACAGGAGTGTCTGCCCAGAGCTGCAGTTGCTGGGTCTCCAGTCCACCCATGCGGATTTACCTCTGAAACCCCACCCCCCCAGGCCACAGGACCTTGCGGTGAGGACATGCCAACTCAGAGCTTACCAGCTACAGTCCATTAAAAAGTTTATATCTGTGGTACCTGGCATTACGTTTTATGGCACTCATGGCCTGGCCTGACAGTCACTCGTGTCAGATCCGGACCTTGTAACAAATGAGTTTGACACCTCTGCTTTAAAGCCCCAAGGGGCCCGTAAGTGTGAACCTGCAGAGTGAGCCAAAGGGCTCTGAGCTTAAAACAGCCTGGAGCTGGGAGGAAGACCTGCTGAGCGACCTGCCTGACTCTCACAAGAGTCTGTTTCCACTGTACTTTTGTAAAGTAAGACACCTGGGGCCCCCCATTGGGCAGAAAAGTGACTTAAATAAATACATTTATAGCTACAAAACCTGGATCTTAGTCCCACACCCTCATTCCCCATCTACAGTGTGTAGCAGCCTTTATTTTAAGGGTCCAAAACTTGAACCAAAATTCACGGTCAGGGACTCTTTAGAGACCATGAATGAAGTCTCACAAAGTCTTGCTGGTGATTTAAGATGCTTGCATACACAGCACAATAACAAAAGGGATACATACAGCTCAAAAAATAAATAATACCGTACCTTACCTCCTGCTGGTCAAACCATTCTGTGTGTTCACAGTCTTCTAATCTTAAAGGGGGAAACATTTGCAAAAGAATTAATATGATGGATGTTTACATTAAGGTACAGATTCCCAGACCTTTTGTTCTGCAAGGGGTCCTGTGCAGGACAGCCTGTTCCTTTGCCCAAGGGTGCTACCCTGTGACCCCCTACGATGAACAGACAGCAACTCTTCCATCAGTGATTCCACAAGGCTTATGTGATGCAGTCATTCTTGAGAGAGGGAGAAGACGACACTGCACCCCAAGCATCAATTATACCACCCACAAAGAGCCTGCCATTTCCCACGCCAACAATCCAGACCCATGAAGAGTTTGTATGGGTGCCATGTAACTTGTACTAAATGAGATCCTTGAACTACGGACCTCTCACCCCGAAAAAAGTGCTCATAGAGCACGTCTTCATATAAATGCCATCTTAGTCAAAGTTCCAGGAAGGGTGTGTGTTTCTTTTTAAAAACAAACGGGAAAGGAACAGAAAGAGCCCCACTTGTAATTGTCACAAATAAAAACATGTGGGGGAAAAGAAAACAAATGACAAATCAATGAAAGATCTCATTCATTTTGTTTTTCATCCGTTTCCTCCTTATTCCTTTACATGGCAGTGCAAAGCAATGGGACAGAGGGAGGCATTTTGCACTGGCTACACTGGCTGGAAGAGCATGCAGCGTTCACATAAAAGGAATGGGGAGAGCAGCGTAATTGGCTTGAAAACTCTCCAGCCTGCTACAAAGAAAAACCTGAGCCAATAGAGAACCTGTGAGATGTACGCCTTCTTTAATTGCCTCTAAAATAGGCACCCCTTTGTTGTATCTCCCTGAAATCTGGCAGGACTGATGCTTTGAAGAAGTAGTAGAATACCTGAAAACTTAAGGTATTAGCTATCAAAGACAAAGCCCTTCATGGCCTTTGACCCTCCTCACATCCTCCACCATGACAGCTTCAGTCATAGGAGCAGAGTCTTCTGCAGGTGCCAACCTGCAAATGGGCAAAATCTGCAACTGCCCATACAGGTGTCTTCTTTGCTGTAGCCCCCACCTTGTGGAACGACTTCCCTTTGGGGGGCAATGAGAGGCATGTTTACCAATAAAGTCTATGGGAGAATTGATAGGAAAGACTCCAAATAGTAACATGGACAGCAGTGGAGCCACTCAGCTTGAACAACAGTAGCACAAGCAGGGCTTTTTTTTCCTGGGGGAATGCGCTGGATGGAGTTCTGGAACCTCTTTAACAAAATTATTTGTTAAAATGTCTAAAAGTTCATGAGTTTTCAGTATACAGATTGAAAACTACATTTCCCTCTTGAGAGTTCCAGCACCTTTTTCAGCAACAACAACAAAAAAGCAAGCCCTGAGCACAAGGAAGAAGCAGACTGACAAGGGAGGGGGCATCTGATGGCACAAGGAGGGTAAGGTATCTCGGCAGACAGGCAGCTGGAGGAGGAAATGAGAGTGGATTTGCTTGGACAGGGACAAGGTTTGTAGAGCAGCAGGGAAGTACAGGCTACGATGGAAAATCTGGACGTCAAGGAAGGCGATGGAAGGAGAGGGGAAGGCAAAGTCTTTTAAAGACTGGAAGACCTCATCCATGTATGTAACCCTGGGGACTACAGTTTGCACTCAGTCAAGAAAGCCAAGAGCCTAGGCTTGCCATTCCCCCGCTGGGGGTGGGGGGTTGGCCACTTTCAGGGGCCCTGATCCGCCAGCCCGGATCCGGCCGTGGGGGGAATCCCGCTCCCAAAGTGCTGCATTCCTGCCAATGTGCCCAGCATGATGATGTCACCTGGAGGTGACATCATCACACAGGGCACATTTTGTGGGAGGACTCTATCATTCGAGGAAGAACTCCATGGTTTTTTCTCGAACGATAGAGGCCCTGCCTACATCGTGCCCTGCATGATGACGTCACTTCCAGGTGATGTCATCGGGGCGTGCACACTTCATACTCCAAAGATATCCCGGACCAGGAGAAGGCCCCCCCCCCACCAGCAGCCAGGTAATACTTGGCAACCCTACAAGAGCCCTAAGGAACACTGTACTCTCTCTACGCCCCTATTAGGAAAACGTTCGCTGCCTTGTAAAAATGAAACCAAAAGAGGCAGAGACTGCAATAACAAACCAAAACAAAACCACTGTGTTTTCGCCTCTCATTATAGGATGTTTAGATGGCAAATCTGTTACATTTTCCTACCCATTACAATTATTATGGAACACTTCATTTTTGTAATTCTTAGAACCAACAATAAAAGAAACACTCATCGGAGAAAGGGACAGACTCGGCTTTCCAACTTGACAGTTTCCTTAAGTATACCCCCTTTCAGGGGTCATTTCGTAGAAAAAGAGCTAGGGGAACTCATTAGCATAACTCATTAGCATATGCCACACCCCCTGACATCAGGGGCCCGGCGGTGGACCTGCAAGGCCAGCGGGAGTGCGAGGAAGCCCCGCGAAGGCCCTCCCTGGCCCCAGGCAGGCAGGGGTGGGGAGAGGCGGGGAGGAAGCAACTTACCCTCCCTCTTCTCCTGCCTCCTCCTGGCTGAATGAGGGCCGGAAGCGGGGCGGCCGGAAGCAGGGGGCGGGGCTTCGTCATGTGCCCCGCCCCCCTGCACCTCACCTGGGGGAACTGCGTTCCCCCGCATTCCCCCCCGAAATGACCTCTGCCCCCTTTACCTTCTCACATGCAAAATGACTGCCAAAAAAGTGTTACATCTGATGACATTATAGTGGGGGCAAAGCCCACCCACTGTCTGTCTGCAGGGGCAGCTTAGTCACAGTGGATGCATTGGGTGCACAGGGCACAAAAGGCTTCCATCAGGATCTGGAATACACAAGCCCCTCTTTCCACGCATGCTTAAATGCTAGGTATTTTGCTAGAGATGCGTTTCTGAGACTAAACATGGGAACAAGGGGATTAGGCCATAATGAAGTCCTTTGTGTATGTCATGAGAGAAGATGCTTGGAACTACACACGTTGCATTTGATATGTCTTTTCCTAATTATAAAGGAAGGAGTATCCTTATGATAATGCTATCGCTCTTCTTTAAAAGAAAAAGCTATAACAACATAACTTAAGGAATTCTTTGAAGATCCAGCATGAATAGACCAGGAACAAGAAACAAGAATGTATCGCCTCAGGATTACCAGAATTTAAAGAGTGTTAGTAACTGATACTGCAAGACCATAAATAATTCTATAACAGCATTCCTATATTATTTAAAGTTGAACGATTTCATACATGAAATGAAACCACCAAGAAAATTACACTGAACTTGTCTACTGAAACAAAGCCTTGCACAATTTTTCTAGCACACTGCCATTAAAATGCATTGGAGCCACTCAAAGATACAGTTTTTAAAAGTACCTTTAGGAGCAGTCTTGATATTACTGGAAACCTTGGTAGCAGCATCAGCTGGTAGACCAACATATACACCCCCATAATTCCTTAAGAGAAATCATAAACATGAAACACGGAATAAGGGCTTGCCTCCTGATCATACACGAGGTACGTATGTCCGGGCAATGCCTTCCAATGGCATGGTCTCGAGGGGCTGACTACTGCAAAATAGTGAAGGCCACCAGTTTAGATTGCTTTATAAAAGCACTACACAAATTCACAGAGGATAGTTCTAAGAGTATGGAGGACAATATGGAGGTTCTTTTGTTTCTGGAACTTATCAACCACTTTTCACGAAGGTTTAACATAATTTTAAAAGACCAATAAGAAAAATGAAAGCAAAACACATATCAAGATCAAAACACTCATCATGGAGCAAAATAACAGAGAAAGAGCCATATGAGTTTCTCAAGGAAGGAAATTCCATAGCTCTAGGGGAACCACTAAAAAGGCCCTGCTGTGAGATGTTGCCAATCTGGTGCTCCTAGCAGGTGTAACTTGAAGCAGGTCCTCTTTAGCTGACTGTAGATTGTAGATAAAGCAGTCCTTGACATTAGAAACTGGCCTGTCATACTTCTTTAAGAGATGCTTGACTAGGGTTCCCAGACCCCACCAATGGCAGGGGATCTCCTGCTCCAGGGTGTCTCCCCTGGCACTGGTCAGCTGGCTGATGGGGGGACTTACCAGAAGCAAATATAGGCCTAGGCTGGTGTTGCCAACAGTACAGCGTTGTCACTTCTGGCATGCACAGGAAGTGGTGTCATCATATTGTCAGCAACATCTGGATACTCTGGTATTTGAGCAAAAACTCTATGGTAAATGATTTCTACCATAGAGATTTTGCCCAAATACCAGAGTGATGAAATTACTTCCAGTGAATGCTGGAAGTGGCATTGTCAGCAACACTGGCCTAGGCCTCCGTTTGTTGACACAAGTCCCCACCTATCCCACCCCTACTTGCCAGGGGTACAGGGCAGCACTATGCCTGACACTGAAGTCCTTGAAAGTGGCCTGCAGGAGACCCCCCCCCCAAAAAAAGGACAAACATTATTTATTTATTAGACTAACAAAATAGGTCAGTTTAACCTGGCTAAATTATGGAAGCAATGAAGGGCAATGATCGAGAGAACTAGTGCTAGTATCATGAGCCAGTCCAGGTGTCTTGTCTGCATCCATAGGAAATCAGGAGCGGGGGGTGGGGAAAACCAACGGCAACTATGGCATAGAGTTTCTGATGATTCCTAGAGCTACCTATGTCACTTCCTCTTTTTCTTACCACAAAGTGATGTGATGCCGCAGCCAGCATCGTGGGCTACCTATATCCTTGCACACAACCCTCCTGCCAGACTGGCTTTAAAATATTCCTGTTTTCTTTAAAATATTCCTGTTTTCACCTAAGTGATTGTGGCAAGGAATGCAAAACAGAATCTTTGCCATGTGGATTTGGCTATCCTTAAAAAACCTAGGATGCTGCACCTTAGTCAACAATCCAAGGCACAGCTATTGATGTGCAATAATAATCCAGTCCATTCTTGTTTTCCTTTCCCTATGAAGGGCTGATCTGTTGTCTTTTTATGAATAACTTCAGGCCAATCTACTACAACATACCTCCTTTTGTCATCTTCTGACACTGATTCTTCTATTCTGCAATGAAAAAGAAGAAGATAGATTCAGGTGGGTAGTCATGTTGGTCTGAAGCAACAGATCAAAGTCTGAGTCTGCTGGCACTTTAAAGACCAACGAAGTTTAATTCTGGGTATAAGTTTTTGTGTGCATGCACACTCCATCAGATACACTGAAACATGGCTTAAATGGCTTAAAATGATAGTCTGACATTGATTTCAGAGCTGGTACAACACAGTGGTTGTAAGTGGTACAATAAGAAATAACCATTTACCACTAATGGTATCACTAGATCTGAGTTTTTAATGTGTTCTTTAAATGTTCTTTGTTCTTATTATTCTATTTATTTATTTGGATTTATATCCCACCCTCCCTGCAAGCGGGCTCAGGGTGGGTTCCAACAATATATAATACAATACAGTTAAATCACATTAAAACAACAGTATAAAATAACATAACACAAGTCCTGAGTACCATGTAAACTCTAGTGGATATCAGATGTCTTAGCGGTTAAGATGGCATTGAAGATTTAAGGATCCTGGCCGCTGATGGGGGGGGGCGCAGCCAGAGGGAGGGGACGTCCACTGCCTCAACCAAAAGCCAGGTGGAAGAGCTTCATCTTACAGGCCCTGCAGAATTGTAATAAATCCCACAGGGCCCTGATCTCACATGGGAGCTCATTCCACCAGATTCCATAATTTAGCCCTGGTCGAGGTAAGTCGGATGTCCCTGGGGCCAGGGAGATGTTGATTAGTAGACCTTAGTTCTTTATGGGGCTTATATAGGGAGAGGCGGCCTGGAAGGTATGCTGGCCCCTGGCCATATAGGGCTTTAAAGGTAAGTACCAGCACCTTGAAACAGATCCAGAATTCACCAGGCAGCCAGTGCAGTTCACGCAGCACTGGGTGGAAGTGAGACCACACAGGCGTCACCGTCAACATCCATGTTGCATCTTCTGGAGCAGAGTCAGGGGCAGAGTCAGGGGCAGCCCCATGTAGAGAGAGATACAATAAGGACCTTTTGATTATGTCCCTTTCATCCCATTTTTAATGTAAATTGTTTCAGGTGCCCTCTTTTATTTGTTAGCTTGGAAAGGGCTTATAAATGTGAGAAGGATCACGGCCAGCTTAAAGCTAATGGGCACACTGCCTCATCTGGAGCACTGATTTGTCCCAACTAAGAATTTTTTTTCATTCAATTCAATTTATTACAGGTCTTTATGACCGAAGTCTTGACCAAGAGGATACCAAAGGGGGGAAAAATAGGTACAACTAAGAATTTTTAAAATTGACATTACACCTTGCATTTAAAGAAGGAGAGCTCATTTCTAGAAGGGGGGGGACGAGTTGGTTTTTTTTAAAAGTGGAGGTTGGTGCCCTTAAAAATGATAGCACTCCAAACTTCATCCCTGTGACTTGCTCAGCTCTGCCCACCCAATATTTCTCCTGGCGCTTTCATCTTTCTCACACTTAAATTATCGTGAGGAGAAAAAAAACTTTACTAAGACTGAGTGTGGCAAGGCACTTATAAAAATAAGAAGTTACCTTAAGACAATTGTTAATGAATTATGGTCATTATAAGCAGGTAACTGGTTTAGAACCACAGAAGAAAAGAGTTCTCTTTCCATTAACAATTAATAGAGAATAAATTACCCGTGGACATATATGCTTAGCCAGTGGTTTATCGAGTTTCTGCTATTCTATTCATTTCTTTGAAGTCCCACTTGGAAATATGACAACCCCACCAAGCAAAGAGGGCTTGTTAAAACCATGAATTTAAGTGGTGGGGCTCAAAACAGTTGAGACACTGATTGGATCCTTCCAGGGTTTGTTAAATACAAAATTTGAACAGTAGATGGTGCTAAATTCTAGAGCAATCTAGAATAGGTAATGGGTGAACACTTTGGGGGCACATCTGGTCTCCATATATTTTGGGGGGCTATAAGTTAGATGGTGGCCCTTCCTGTTTACAACAGCAAATTTCTGATGTGGACACGGAAAAGTACTGAGTGCAGAGGCTCAGTATGGTGAAATCAGCTCAAGTTTATTAGGTTACATCACAACGGAAGATGAACTAGCCAGTCCGAGGCTGGCTTATATGCGTGTCCACACTCACCCAACACACCCCCAATTCCCGTGATAGGCTGTATTTACATGGCCCAAGTTTCTATAGTTCCCTTTCAGGATCCGGGCGAACCTATTGGTCTGTGCTAGGATCCAAGGTGGCTATTGTTCTCGGACTGAAGGTTTGTAGGTCTGCCAGACCACATGGCCAGGCTAGCGTAGCCGTGGCCATCTTAATACATAACAGACACGTCGAACTTGGAGTCCTCCAAAGCAGGCAGGCACTTTCCCACTCTTAATGGCATTCACTTCCCTCAAGCTTGATTAACCATTTTGAAGAGCATAAGTCTAATAAGCAATGCAGCAGTGTGATGGATCAATGTTCCTGACTGCTTGTTTAGCCACTAGAAAAGCATATAATTCTGCTATATATAATGGGCTATGATCAGTGTTCCCTCTAAACTGAGTTAGTGTGAGCTAGCTCACAGTTTTTTAGCCTCCAGCTCACAGGTTTTTATGCTCAGGAAGGATGGCTCCAGAGCAAATTAATTTATGCAGTAGCCAAATTGCTCACTCACAACTTTAACACCAGTAGCTCACAAAGTAGAATTTTTGCTCACAAGACTCCACAGCTTAGAGAGAACACTGGCTATGATATAATTCTGCTCTGCAACCTCTAAGCAAGATAAGCATTTACACCCAGGCTTAAATCTCTTCCAATGAAATCAGTAGGACTTAACTTCAGCTGATTTTTTGCTGCCTTGGTCAAATACAAGATATATATGCTTGCTTCAGTTTAGATATTCACATATGCTAGATTAGGTCTGCCCAGTTTTTAAAAGCCGGTGAGTTTTTCTGGCTCTCTGTGACTCTACAGGGAAGAATATTTCCTGGAACAGCAGGTTCCTAGCAATTTGAAGTTTTTCAAAGTTTTTGAAGGTTTTCCTAGCTAACAATGCTCTTTTGGCTTGGAGCAGGAGCTCCAGTAGTCCTATCAAGCGCAGGGGCTATGCAGGAACTGGAGAGGTCGGCCATGGCCACTCCAATAGGAGCCATGCAACAAAAGAAATTTGCATAGCCTATCGAGCGAGCAGAGGCGTGACCTAACCAGTTCCTGGATGACTTCCCCCACTGAAGGAGAAAAAGTCTTCCCCATCACCTTCTGTTGTTGCCTGCTTCATGGCAATCTGGCTGCTGGAGTTTTAATTTTTCTTTAAGATTTTACTGTATTGAATTTTTTGCTGATGAATAAGCAATATTGGTACCTGTGCTGGGAGAAAGGCTGAAGGGATATTTCTCTAAAATAAAAATGCAAAATTTATCTTGGGAGTGGACATATACTTTCTGTTTGTGGGATAGCTACATTAAGGCTAAGTTCAGACTGGCAGTTTGAAGCGGGAGGGAGTCGTGGCAAAAAGAGCCGGAACAAACTGTTCTGGGTTTTCCCGGTCACACTGCACCGACTGATGCCAGAGCATACCAGGAGGCGCGAGAGAGCATTCACACTGTTGGGCCTCCCCTGGCGGAGGCGCAGCTGTTTTTCACTCTGATGACATGCCGCATGGGTGCATCAGCAATTGGGGCAGAATCCCGTTGCGCCCGCCCCCATCCCACATTGGGCGGTAGAGTCACATCACTGCTGCCTCTCCAGGGCAATCAACTGCACCTTATGCGCATCCCTGCAAAAACAGCCAGTTCATATTATCAATGCGGGTTGTTCCCGGCTTTTCGCAGTTAGCGTTCACACTTCCAGGAAGTGGAATGAAGCGGGATAAATGGGCTCTCCAGGGTTTGCTACCACTTTCACCAGGTATCTTTTAAACCCGGGAGCGAAGCGTTACAAGACAGGTTGAGTACGGGAGGGGAACGCCGGACAGATGTGCCTGTGTGAACGGCCCCTTTAATCCGCTTGTGAAACGTTACTCACAGGAGCCTATATTGGGGAAAACTGCCAGTCTGAACTCAGCCTAAGAGTCTGATTAAAGATGCACTTCTTCAGTTCCTTAGAAACCACAGTGTTAGACAGATAAGCAGAGCTCCTGCGGTTAAATATTATGTAAACACACCTCATGTGGTGTGACCACAGAGTGCATGCTGTGATTACAGATCAGGTGCAGGGACATGCCCTCAGAACAACCTCTGAATCATGGTGATTTTTCCCCCTGTCTTGAGATGCTTTGATGTAACATTTCTCACTTCCCAAACTTAGCTATTAGAATTGCATGAAAGAAATTACTTGCAGACTTGATTCTATGCATGTTTAGTCAGGGGATAAATCCTACTGCATTCCATATGAAATGCTCTCAAGTATGTGTTTTAGGACCACAAGTCTATACAATTGCCAGTCCTAGCACATTGTAAGTGTATTTTGAATTTGGTGACTTCTTTCTGATCATCCCAGTGCTCCGGGGGGTAGAGGAAATTACTCTAGATTTCCACAGAGTAGTTGGCTAACATGTCCGTTACCTTTAAAAAAAAACTGTATTGATGTTTAACATTCATATTCATTCATACGCCTTTTCATCAATATTACATAACATAACCAAACATCAAATACATCATTTCCCCCCTTTTATCATTCCCTCCCCCCTCCCCCTAGCGACCAGAAAGAGGGGGGGGGGATGATCTTATTATTATATCTGTAACCATAAGCACACCCTATAGAGTAGTTGGCTAACATGTCCATTACCTGATCAGAACTTTGTCACCTTTTTCTTGTATTTGGTGAATACATGCAAAACAAAATTGGATCCCATGTTGGATTGAATCTGAAAAGCTTTCTAAGAGAAGCAAAAGCTTGGTTTTACATTTTAAAGTTTTATTCCAATGATTTGAATAGTTTATTAAACAATCTAAATATTACTTTAAGAGTTACTACCATAATCTTTTGAAACCAGGTAAGGGAACAATCCTCCTTGAGTCTTAGTGAGAAAGGCAGATTTCCAAATTAATAATTCTTTAACTGCAGTGGGAAAGCTAGGATAGAATTTAAAGACAGCGATTCTGGGGCAGGGGGACGACTACAGAGGAACCTGCAAATCTCCCCCTCCCCTTCCCCTCCGGCTATTTCCCCCCAGACATGCTTGCTTCTGGTTTGGAGTCCAGCTGTGGGGAAATTATTAAATGCAGTTGTGGGGAAGAATTATCCAGCACAGGGAAATCATCAATATTTCCTTCCACTATTCTCCATTGCAACATCCCCTCCCACGTTGGTTTTACAAGGTAAATGCATAATGGAGAACATGTAGTTGAGCTTTTAAGCATGTGTTTCATTCTTTTCCATGGGATTAAAGGTAGATGCTGCCCAAATTTATGTTTCCTTGTAAATAAGCACTGTGGAGCTCAGCTGGGCCAAGAGAGCATGCATGTACGCCAGCAGACATCTTTTATGCATTAAGTGAACTTTGCCCCATTCATCTTTGCTTTCAGTCATACACTGGCAATATTTCCACTTTACTTTTAATATTTATGGCTTTATTGCGGCTTTTTACTTGCCAGCTCCTATTCTGTTCAGTAAATACCCAAATTGTTTCGCAGCTGTGTTTGTTTTTTTTTAATGTGGTTTGGTAGACAGAGATCTGTGGCTACCTTCTGCTCCTTACTAACTTCAATTGTCTTCAGAGTGGGACTGGGAGGGGCTGAGAAGGTGCTCTAATGTCCGCATACTTATGCTCTAGTATGGGGAGATGCAGGCTCTTCCAGGTCCTCAATCCCCCGGATCGCTTCCCCAAAAAGGGAGAACAAGGGACTAGGATAATTAGCAGCAGGTAGTAGTAATGAATCCAGAGGAAAGATGGACACATTGAAAAGTGCTAAGCAAAACAAGTGAAGCCTGGGGTTGCCAATCAGGGTGAGTGGCTTTTCCCCAGTGACTGGATTTGAGGGTACAAAATATCATCTGTGCTTGGGATTCCTAGGGCTGTCCTGGAGTCAGTCCCACCAGAGTTTGAACCAGGGACCTCATACAAAGTATACGCCGGTAGTGGGTATGTCCTTTTCTGCAGTCTTTCCTTCCTTGGTTTATATTAATCGTTTCAACATGAACAGAGGATTCCAAACACCTCAACCCAAACACCTTTTCCTGTTGTGTCCAGCTAGGTTTGTGGTTAAAGCAGTACTCAGAACTGTGTGGAGCATCGGTTCTTGTCCTGCCTCTTCCGTCTAGTTTGCTGCTGATTGGCTTGTTCCTGGCCCAAAGGTGTGTTTTGCCTTATTCCCAGCTTCCCACTTGGTGGGATTTGAACTCCTTTCTCCTTTTCCCCACAAGTGCTTTCTCTGGTAATATACTGGGGAGATGATAGGAATATCCTATCTGAATGTTCTGTTGTGTATTCTCAAGACTGCTGTCCTAGTGCTGCTCCAGATGGGGCATGATCCTGGGAGGACCTGCTTGGGATCACTCCTGGGGAGCAGGGTGGTGGGGCCCCCTTCACATTTTTTTTTTGCTGCCCCAAAGGGGGATCTGTGCCTTTAAGGGGGTGGGTCCTCTACTTGAAACCCTAGAGAACTGCTGCCAGTCAGACGAGACAATGAAGACCATGACAGGCCAATGGTTTGACTCAGAAGAAGGAAGCTCCATGTGTGTTCATGGGCCTAGTTAGTGCAGAGATACTCCAGAAACTGTTAGTAATTATAGTTAATTATTGCCTACAGCTAGACAACGGGAAAGCTATTTCTCTTTAGCTGTTGCCCAGTTGCCCAGCAGGCTGATGCAGCCAGAACTATATTTGATCTTGCATTCTACAGAGCATCACTTTATCCTTACTATATTCTTGTGAGGCTGGTTGGGCTGAGAAAGTCACTGGCCCAAGGTCATCCAGAAAGCTTCATGGCTGAGCAAGGATTTGACTCTGGGTCTTTCCAGTCGGACTCTATAACCACCGCAATGGATTTCTTTCTTTGTCAAGATTTTTCTCCACATTCTTTTTGTCTTCAGTTAGAAGCCCTATTATCCCTGCATAGGAGTTACTGCTGTGCAGGATTATACTGGTATGTGAAAGGGGTGCTTTGGAAGGAGAGAACAACCTGAAGACAAGCAGTCGGTGTTTCTTCCCTCTCACCTCAGATCCTGTTACCCAGTCCTGTCATCTGCCCCCCCCCCCAACTTGCTTTTAATGTTTATGACATAGAATCATAGAGATGAAAGAGACCTCCAGGGTCACCTAGTCTAACTCCTGGCACAGTGCAGGAAATTCACAAATACCTCCCCCTCCACACCCACAGTGACCGCTGTTCCATGCCCAGATGATGACAAAAAAACCTCCAGGATCTCCAACCAGACTGGCCTGGAGAAAAATTGCTTCCTGACCCCAAAGTGGCAATCAGCATTTCCCTGGGTATATAAGAAAGGGCCACAAGAACTAAGCACTGAGGCAACCGTTCCTGCCCTCTGTCTCATGATCTGCCTAAGTTCACAGAATCCACATTGCTGTCTGATGGCCATCTAGGCTCTGTTTGAAAACCTCCAAAGAAGGAGAACCCACCACCTCCCTCTTTATGGGGGTTTCTTGCTGCAAGGGGAGGAAGGTGGGAGAAGACCCAGGTACCTCATCCTAATTCTGCAGTTCATATATACACGTTCATATATATATGTAAATACTTACCCATCTTTGGCTGTCCCTGCAGGCCCTAGAATAAAAAGGAAAGTGTGAAGATATGACTATATATATATCAGAACAAACAACATCAGTATACCATTTTGCTGTCCCCCATCTCAGTTCCTGGTGGTGCTGGGATGAATAGGGTTGCGGCAGTACACACACACACACACACACACACACACACCAGTTCCAACTTTCCCCACTTCCACATTTCCATGCCAGGATTAATTTATTTGTCAGATCTGTGCCTGTCATGCAGCAGTTAAAGGTCAC
>NW_015177010.1:2072032-2074275 GCF_001447785.1 Gekko japonicus
GAGATGACAGCCCTGTCTACAGTCAACCTACTTTTGCATTCTGGTGGATCCTGCTGTACCTGCAGCTTTGGCAAAAACCAAACCATTTAGAATTATGCTCTGGAATTTGGATAGCTGCTGCTATCTGTTATACAACAGCTTTCTCCCTCCCCATATCAATTTTTTTTTGCACTGGTTTGAGTGACTGGTCCTGTAAATATACTTGCACATGCAGGAAATCAGCAGTACGTTATGGAGAAGGCTGGGAATGGCAGTGAGTGTCTTCCCTACCTAAATTTAAGTTCCTTTCTGAACCACTGTGGCAATGGCTCTGCTTTCTCTTAACCTTGCAAATACGCTATTTTTGATTGAGTTGGTTTTTTAATCCCATTATGAACTCGACCTATGCATTTAATAATGGTACCATTTTTAATGCCAAATATTTAGAAAATAACTACCATGAACAAGTCTTTCAGGGGAAAGACATAGAAGTCAGTGGGAACCCTTCAATTCTGCTAAACAAAAAGAAAAAAAATCCATGTTGTTACTCTGTCATATTGGCAATTGACTTTTCATGACTCACTCAGTCACTAAGTGCAAGGAAGAGAGGACTCAATTAAGGCTGACCTGTTTCATTCACCCACGTTAAAAAACAAAACAAAAAAAACCCCACCAAAAAACCAAACCCCTGCTTTCACTGAATCAGCCCAGAAGTTTCTTAGGCTTAAAAGCCTTTTTGGTTGGGGGAGGGGGGAACCTTTGAAGTTTGGTATGAAGTGGAATAATCTTCATTTTGATCTAAAAATTCCATACATTGGCCATGTAATCATGTGTAATGGCTGTATAATGCACAGGGTTTGTACTCCTGCACAAACCTTGTTCAAATTAATAGACCTTGCGTGTGGTTTCATGCTGAGTGTTTGCGGTGGTGGTAGGAAGTGTTGTGAAGTTACAGCCAACTTTATGGTGATCCCAGTGGAGTTTTCAAGGCAAGAGATATTCAGAGTAGGGTTGCCAAGTGCATCTTTGCCGGGAGTGGCGGGGCTCCCGGCCGGCGTCTTGTGTGCGTGCACGCCACACGCACGTCACCTGGAAGTGATGTGAGGACGCCAGGCACGCTGGGGGTGGGGCCACGGCCATACAAGGGAAAACCATAGAGTTTTCCCTTGTATGACCATGGCCCCGCCCCCAGCGTGCCTGGCGTGCTCGCGTCACTTCCAGGTGACGCGCACGTCGGGGTGGAGTTTCCCCCGGGGCCCGATTCGGCGGCGCCAGGGAATGGGCCTCTGGGGCGGGGGTTTCCCTGCCCCCCGGGGGGACTTGGGATCCCTAATTCAGAGATGGTTTGCCATTGCCTGCCTATGCATAGCAACCCTGGAATTCCTTGGTGGGCCCCACATCCAAAGGTTAACTAGGGCCTGCCTGCTTAGTTTCCAAGATCTGATAAGATCTATCAGGCTAGCTTGGGCTGTCCAGCTCAGGGCAATGGTTTGCTGCTATCCAAAAGAAACAAGCTAAACAGCATCGCTTTTGAAAGGTTATGTCATAGAGAAATGGAGAAGATGGCAGAGCAAATCAAATCCAAGCAGTGGGCATAGGGAAACTCCAGATGGCCAGCTCTCATTAATCAGAACTTGATTTTTAATCTTCAGACAACAGTGCCATCCTAAACAGGGTTATATCTTTCTAAGTCCATTGAAGACAGTGTGCTTCAAATCGTATAATTCTGTTTGGGATGGCACTGTGAGCCCTAGTGTCTTTAATCACTATGATTAAGCAAACTGGATTCTTGTGGCAATTTTGCTGCAACAAACTAACAGGGCTACCCCAGTAGAACAGGATTTTATTTAAAGTTTATTTAGCATGCTCCTTTGCTGCATGGCTTGTGCCCATAAATTACAAGTATACCAGTACACTCATTTAAGAACTCGAGTTATTTTCAGTATACAGAATTCACATCAGTACTTATCCTGTGTATACTTGATGCGTCTATTTAAAATAACCATACTGGACCAGACTAATACAAATTTTGTGATCACAATTAGATAAGTACAAGGGGCGGGACCCGCGATACTCGCGGGAGGGGGGGGAGAGAGCTCCACACCTGTGAGGAAGAGGAGGAAGCAACAGGAGGAGGTAATTCCCCCACATCTCGCCGGTTCCCCCCGTCTCCTCCACCCCCTCTCCACCCCCCGGCTCGATCTCTTCCCCCTACTCCGAAGTGAGGCCTGGCGGCTTGCATCCACCGGGCCTCGCTGGTCTCC
>NW_015177010.1:2074420-2091776 GCF_001447785.1 Gekko japonicus
GCCCGGTTCCAAAGCTGGGCCCCCCTGCCCTGGGGACTGCCCCAAGTGTGCACAAACATCTCCCTCCCCCCCAGGTGCCCCCGATGTGCGGAAATAAGTATCCGCACACAGGGGGCGACTTCAGTATTAGATATATAGATATTCGGATTCCATTGTGCATTTAGTTTATTTAAAATAGTTAAAACTTGCCTTTTCATCTTTGGGATTTGAGAGATAGTTCAACAGCAATATTAAAACAATACATTTTAAAATAGCAACAAAAAACACAACACACCTGCATAGGAACAACCAATTATATACTGTCAGTGTGTTTACAAACTGATCTCCACAAGCCCTAAAGACCTTTCTGAGAACCTGTAAAGCCAAACTGCCAATCAGAGTAAACAGAACTGAGCTACGTATGAGTCAGCTTCAGGTAGGTACTTCACACAAGTAAACTTCATCTTTGTACAAAGACAGGAGCTGCTTGATTATTCCTCTCCCTGTGAGAAGAACAGAATTGATTGTCCATCACCATGTGGGAAAGCAACACAAGTCATTTGAGTCATCACTCTGCAATATGATTCACCAACTGGTGGGTGGCTCCCATGCGAAATATGGCCCCTTGAGAGACACTACCTGGCCCCTCATTTAGTCCTGCCAAATGCCCCCAAACAACCACCTCATGCAACAGAAAGGTCTGGGTGAGAACAAATGAAAAGCAGAAAGCAAGAAGAGGTTCCACCCCCAAAATCTCCAGGTATTTTCCAGTGTGGAGCTGGCAACCCTATGGGCATGGGTTATATGAGTTTGCAGGAAACAATCAAACCAGAGAACAATTATTAGAAAATAACCTTGATCAATTAGCATGTTCTTGTGTACAAGAAGCACACAGTGTTATCTTTTAATTAAAAAAAAAGAGTTCAAAACTTTAAAAGCCTGTTTCTCTACATTCCTAATTAACCCTATCAGTACAAATTCGGGGTTCAGTAGACTTCTCAGAGATTTCTAAACCAGTAATTCCACCATCTATCTATTTATCTATCTAGGCAGCCATAGTGCCACCACTCAGTAGCAGAGCACATGGTTTGCCTGCAGTAGGCCCCAGATTCACTACCTGGCGTCTCTAGCTGTGGTATTCTCTGGTGGGTGAGAGTGAACGTACCTATCCTCCTTCAGTTCTCTCTCAAGCAACTAAGACCTAAGTGAGGCCCCTCCCATACAGGTCTTGAGGGCAGAACATGAAGTAGTTATTGAGGGCTCACTTAAAGGTATACACACATGCACAGACACTTCACAAAACAGCTATACTTGAAGGCCGCTATACCCAAATGCCAGTTGCTCAGCGCCTCTGCATATGTGGAGACCCAGATTCTGATAGGGTTGCCAAGTCCCCCCAGATGGCGGGGAAACTGCTGCCCGAGGCCCGTTCCCTGCAGGCGCGGATCGAGCCACCTGGGGGGACCCCACCCCCTGGAGGTGACGTAATCACGTCAGGCACGTTGCGGGAGGACACTCTATCATCCGAGGGAAAACTTCCCCCTCTATTCCAAAGGTGATGTTGTTAGCCGCCCTGAGCTACTGGATAGGGCGGGATAAAAAATCGCAAAATAAATAAATAAATAAAAAGGTATGACTTGGCAACCCTTGATTCTGAAGACCTGTGACATTATCTGTTGGCCTGCCCACTTTATTCAGTCCCAAGAAAGAGAGATTCTTAGGTAAAATCCTGGCCAATTTAGACCTCAGCACTGTGATGGAAAAAGTTATATTTTTACTTGCTGATGCGGAGCCAGCGGTCTCCTATAAGGCTGCCCTTTCTGCTTTAGTATCAAAGAAAATTTGAGCCAAGCTAGTGCCGGCATAGTCCAATTAAGAATTTAACTAGTACACAAAAGACATCTCTGAAAGGTTTTCCTTTTTATGAAATAAGTTTTAAAATGTAACTTTTATAGGGTCTTAATCTAATTTTACTGTACTGTATTTTATTGTATATTATTTTCCACCACTCAAAGAGCAAGTGCTGGGAAAAAACCATCGGCTGCCTGAGACCCTAGAGAGCCGCTGCTAGCCAGAGTATACCGTGCTGGATGGACCAATGGTCTGGTTTCATATCTGCAGCAGGCAGAGGTGTTCCTGGGAAGCCCTTGGAGAACCTCTTTTTAGTAAACCATTGGTCCTTGTCTACAGACAGAAAGCTCCAAGGTTCTGTAAGGTTTTTCTGACATGACTGCGACACCTTTTAGGTTTCAGTCAGGCTATCCAGATCAAAGATTTAAATATCACAGGAACAGCTAGAAAACTGATACTGATCCAGAGCCAGACTCTATACAGCCCTGCTCATCTCTGTCTCTTACTCCTCCTTCCTCATGCTCACAACCTCCCTCTTTCTCCCACCCTCCCAGCTTCCCCAAATCTCTTGCAGCCATTCTGCAGAGAAGAGAGGAACGACAAATACTCAGAGCTCCCCTTACAATTCTGTGCAAGCCTAATAGGCCCTTTTCTGTCCACCCTTTACCAAAATCATTAGAGAGGAGAAGGAGAAAACCTGAAGTGGGAACAGGATAGTTGTGTGATTCCAGGGAATGGGAATGAGGGGATAAGAAGAGACTTAATAGCAGGTTGCTTCTGGGGGAGGGGAAACCCCAGTGCCTGCTCCAAGTGGTCAACTAGTGGGTGACCTGGGCTCTACAATTTCTGCTTCCCAAGCAGTTCCTATTTTGACAATAACCAGTTTACCCCAAAAAGCCATCAACAGCCAATGCTGAGAGCAACCGGAGAAGCCTCACAGCTCATGTCGCCTATGAGCAAAGAGCATCCACAGAACTTGGCTCTGTTAGGCGTAGGAGAAACAATACCTCTCTGTGTGAGGTCTACATATTTAAACGACCACGACCCTGCATGGGAGGCCGTGGCTGCATTCTAGTCCAAAATAAAACAACTCTTACATAGTCTTTTTACAGATGTGGAAGAATAAACAGAGGTTTCACCCCTGGAAATAAAAGGGAGCATTCAGACAAATCTACTACATAGAAGTTGCTATGAATACAATGTCCCCCCCTCCTTGTTTGATGCAATAATAAATTGATATTTGATAGCCCTGCTGACAGTTGCCAAACGCACTCTGAACAGAAAACATTGTTTGAAATCTCCCAGAGCTATGGTGCATATTTATCTGAGCTAAAGCAATGCACAAGAATGGCTCCAGAGACAAAATGATGAAAAGTACAATAAGCAACAGTGTGATTCTAAGCCCACCGAAGTCAGTAAGCTTTGAAGGATGTAACTCTGCTTAGTATTGTCCTGAATATGTCTAAAAAATAAATACATTAATATTAAAACACATATTATTACTACTTCTACTAGGACTATATGTAATACTAGCATGGCTTAACTCCACACCAATTGCAAACCAGAACACTTGGGGGGGGGGGTGTCTACATAGTGGATTCAACAGGTATATATAAAATATACTTTTGGGGGGTCTTTTTCTTTTAGTTACGTTACAATTGGTGGAAAACTAAATATATTCCTGGAGGCATGTAATGTTAAAAGCAGCTGATAATTAATTAAAGGGGGAAAAGAGGAATGTAATTAGTTATTTCTTTAAAGGATTTTCCCAATGAAATTGCCAAGGTGGTTAGCAGTCAAAAAATTACACTACGATAAGTAAGCCACTTTGAACCACAAGGAAAGATGGGGTATAAATGTTTTAATAAATCAATTAATAAGTACTATCAAGCTCAACCCCATAAATATTAAAGTTAAGTTTTCTCAATTGAATCCAGGCTAACTGAGTACCAACTTTGCCTAGTGCTGGAAAGACAAAAGAAGTTGCCTCGGAGGACTTCTTAAGGAAACTAGTCCAAAGTCATGACACCACCACTAAGAAGGCCCTGTCCAGGGTGGCCATCTACCTCCATTCATTTAGCAGGGCCACCAAGACCCAGCCTCCAGCGAAGATCCTGAGAGCTTATAGAATCCCACAGGGGAATACTTTAAATAAAAATGAGTAATGAACTCTTTAACTCTTTCCCCAGAACAAATAAATATGTTAAATATATATTAAACATGCTGAAGAGTTTCTAAAATTGTTGATAATCCCTCATACTTAATCTTAGACATTTTGATTTCTTGCTAATTAAGTTAAAGAGATGGGTGTCCATCTAAAGAGGAAGGCTGTATCAGTAATATTTTCAATAGGCTGGATCCCAATGCATTCTGGCCCTCTTAGGTCAAGTCTTCCACTCCTGGAAGGATTCCCTCTGTAACCAGGAGCACCTTTGGATCCAATCCATTTATTTTTGACAGGAAAACCAGGACTCCAGTGAAAGAGAGTTCTGCAAACCAAATTAGTAGGAATAGAAGGGACACTGACTTCTAATAACTGATGTCTTGATCCCTGAAGGCCAATAACCTTTTGCAATGTAATTGTTACCAGAATGCCTATGGGAGCTATTATTATACTTGCTAAGCAGATGCGTTAAATTACAGATCCTCATTCCTAAGCAAAATTTCTAATGACCTCGGTGTACAGTTAAACAACAGAAAAAAACAGTGGCACAACCACAGGTAAATGTACAAAGGAGCACAAAGTACGTGGCTGTAAGGTGCGATTATAATAAGCACAGTGATTTGTAGAGTATCAAAAGCACCGTTTATAGAATAAACTTAATTCATATATTCACCAGACTCTCAAAGGCCTCATGTATGAAAATGATATATAAAGTACAGCAATGTATTACAACCAGTTCAAGAGAACCATTAAGAATCTCATAAATCCAATTCCAATATTTCTAAGGGAATCTCCCTTATAAATAAAAGCCGAATGGTGGTGGCACTTCTCTAGAACATTCCACACGCTCCAAAATCAGTTTGCTCTCTGATCTGTCATTCAGAGTGTCTCCCTAGCCACTGGCTGCTTTGCCTGAGTCCTGCCTCCAACATTCTAAACAGTTTGCTCTTCTTCTCCCCCCCACAGCCAGTCAGAACACAGAGGTTATTTGCATATGCAGCCTCATTGGCCTTTGCCTCAGAACACAGAGGTCGTTTGCATATGTGACTTGATTGGCTTTTGCCTCTAACATTTTAAACAGTTTGCTCTTCTGAAGTAAAATGTGTCCAATCTCCAGGTGAGGGCTGGAGATCACTCAGAATTACAACTGCTTTCCAGATGGCAGAGATCAGTTCCCCTGGAGAAAATGGTGGGCTCTGTATCCTTATATGCTGCTGAGGTGGCCCCCATGACAGCCAATGTGACGTAGAAGTCAGGGCTTCATAGCACGGGAGAGGCTGCAGGTGTGTGGGGGGTGGAAAGCTGAAGAGTGAGGGGGAAATAAAGGTAGGTTGATGATTGGCTGGGAAGGTGATAGGGTTGCCAACTCCAGGTGGGAAATTCCTGGAGATGTGAGGGATGGAACCTGGAGATAGTGAGGTTTCAGGATGCGTGGGACCTCGGACAGGTACAAAGCCATAGACTCCACCCCCCAAACCAACTATTCCCTTCTGGGGAACCATCATTGCCAATCTCCAGGTGAGGACTGGAGATCACTCAAAATTACAACTGTTCTTTAGGTAGCAAAGATCAGTTCCTCTGGAGAAAATGGTGGACTCAGTGTCATTATACCCTGCTGAGGTCGCCACAGTAAATTGCCACTGAGTGTCCAAGGTTGGGGCACCCGCCCAGAGCCTCTTTCTAGAGGCCGTTGTATTTATTTCCACAACAGGCCTTTTTCCTAGTAAAGTATAAATCCTATTTATTTTTCCTTGTATAAATAAGATGAACCTTTTCTGGATGAGATGAAACAGTTTCCCTCTTCAAAAAGAACTATCCTTATTCCAGATGAAAGATAGCTCTTTCCAGATGAACAGCATTTCCAATATGACTGTCATATTGGGATTTTGGAAAATTGCTGATGAACTGTATTTGGATATAAAAGATTGAAATATTACTGATGAACTGTCTAATTGAAATGAGAGTAGAGCAGGCAACCCGTCCTTTGTGCTCCTCAATGTACGGTTGCCAAAATGGTCTAGCTTGACTTTGTGTCTTTAACAACACTTGATCTGCAGAAATCAGCAAATGAAGGGGTTTTTCTCCCCTCCAATGTATGGGAGGAGGAGGAGGAAGAAGAGGAAGAGGAAAAAGAGGAAGAAGAAGAAGAGGAAGAAGAAGAAGAAGAAGAGATTGAATTTATACCCTGCCCTTCACTACCCGAAGGAGTCTCAGAGCAGCTTACAATCTCCTTTCCCTTCCCCTCCCCACAACAGACACCCTGTGAGGTAGGTGGAACTGAGAGAGTTCTGAGAGAACTGCTCGTGAGAGAACAGCTCTGACAGAACTATGGCTTGCCCAAGGTTATCTAGCAGATGCAAGTGGAGGAGTGGGGAATCAAACCCGGTTCTCCCAGATTAGAGTCCACGCACTTAACGACTATATCAAACCACTACACTTCACCAATGTCTGCTGTTGAAAGCACAGGAACAGGGACTAGTAAAGCCACAGTGAGAAGTTTGCTTAAAGAAGGAACTCTTTTGGAAGCCTAAATGTGTCCTTTTGAGAAATTCACCACTGGATCTCAGACAGAACCTATATTAGAAAATAATACAATTTATTTCCATGGTATTTCATGCTAGTCGGTTTAGGGAACAAACCTACTGAGAAGTAAGTCTCATGATGTTCCAGGAAAAGGTTCTTAGGATGACAGCCTTAGTCATCCATCTCCCAACTACAGCTTAGCCATTAGCTTTTCTTTTAGAATGAAGTGGAATGGCAAGTCAGGAAATGCAGCACTGCTGATAAATAAGGCTGGAAACAGAACAGAAGAACCACATTTTCCCTCCCAAGTCATTCAGGAGAAAACAGAGGCTATCACTATAGGAACATAACAGCCCTGCTGGATCAGACCAGTGGTCCATCTAGTCCAGCATCCTGGATTGCACAGTTGCCAACCAGTTCCTCTGGAGGACCAACAGCAGGGCATAAAGGTTGAGGTCCCTTATGTTGCCTCCTGGCACAGCCTCTGAACATGGAGGTTCCCTTTAGTCATCATGGCTAGTAGTCACTGATAGAACTATTCTCCATGAAGCTATCGGATCCTCTTTTAAGGCTGTCTATGCCTGTGGCCATCACTATGAGAAAAAGATATAGCTTGGAAAATTATAGGAGACTGCCACAGAAGAGCTCAACTGTCACGTACCTCTTCTATTAGGGCTTCATAATGCAACGATTCTTAACCTTTGAACTGTGTTATATTAGGGTTTATTAATCTTTGCTCCTTTCCATAAAGGACACATTTTTTACTTCAACAAATACTTTAAATCAGGGCTGGGCAGCATCTGCATCCCAGGGGCCAATCTATCTGTTTGACTCACAGTGTATTTCGCCATGCAAACTGATCCATCTGGCTTCAGAAATAGGCTCTATAATAAAGCTGATGCCATCTAGCAGAAGGAGTTTCACTAAGATGCTGTGTAAAATAAAAAAGGTACAGCAGTGAAATGTGGGGTTTCTTTACTTTCTACAGTTTGGAAGTGTTTGAGTGAAGCTATGAGTCAACTGTGAAAGGCTGGGTAAAATCACTCTGTTGTTTTGAATCAGGTCTTGGGCCAACATTTATGAATCTCTGCTTTATAGATTCTGAATTTGTTTTTAACTTTTCAAAGGAAATTACATCATAAAGCTAAAATGAAGCTAATTTTCACAAGTGGATTTATTTGCTCTGTTATGTAACATAACATAAGCCAATAGCAATTTAACATCTTATGGCAATGAACAAATTAGTGTGACAAAACTAACTGTCATATTCTGTATGATCCGGAAGACCATTTTCAATATTGTCAGACTGTAGCTGTCAGCTAACAAGTGCAAATTATGTAATGTGTTTGCAAATGCAAGTCTGCAAGCTCCATGAACAATTTTCTAAAGATAAATAGGTTTCCTGCAATTGAGGTTCATGTGACAGTCCAGATGGAGTTTTATTAAGTATTTCACTTTCCCAAGTCAGTGAAAACCCTCTGGCCTTTGCAAACTGCAAATTTATGTCTGCAAAAAGAAACACTTGTTTCTATCTAATTTAGTCACTGTCCTAATGGGATCAGAGTCCATGTGGTAATTGCCTTCTTTCCAAATGAGTGTTATAAAGGCAAGGTGAGTGAATGTCACTCTGAGCCTCTTTCTTTGATTGACAGAGTAGCAGATACACAGGAGTCTTAGAATCATAGAATCATAGAATCAGGGTCATCCAGTCCAACCCCCTGCACAACGCGGGAAATTCACAAATACCACCCCCCCCACATACCCCCAGTGACCCCTGCTCCATGCCCAGAAGATCCCTGGCCAAACTGGCCTGGAGAAAATTGCTTCCTGACCCCAAAGTGGCGATCAGCATTTCCATGGGCATGTAAGAAAAGGCCACAAGAACTAAGCACTGAGGCAACCCTTCCTGTCCTCATGATCTGCCTAGATTCGCAGAATCAGCATTGCTGACAGATGGCCATCTAGCCTCTGTTTGAAAACCTTCAAAGGAGGAGAGCCCACCACCTCCCGAGGAAGCCTGTTCCACTGAGGAACCACTCTGTCAGGAAGTTCTTCACAGGGGTCATTTTGTAGAAAAAGAGCTAGGGGAACTCATTAGCATAACTCATTAGCATATGCCACACCCCTGACATCAGGGGCCCGGCGGTGGACCTGCAAGGCCGGCGGGAGTGCGAGGAAGCCCCGCCAAGGCCCTCCCTGGCCCTGGCCCCAAGTTTCGACCTAAGTCTTTATCAAACGTCAGTTTGTGTTGTTATTTCTTCCGGATAATACATCCGGATGGAACTGTTACATACTAGAGCTATTATTAGCCACTTTTGAATTGATGCACATATTTTGGAAACTCATGATTTGAAGAAATAACAACACAAACTGACGTTTGATAAAGACTCAAGTCGAAACGGACTGTCAAGCTCGAGAAAGTTCGTCCTTGCTTCCGTGGTTTGAAGACTTCGGTCTTTTGATGTTACTGTTTTGCTGAAATATTAAAATATCATTATTGTTAGTTTTGTAAGCATATGAACTTGTGCAGCAATACTTTTGGTCTTAATGCATTAATTTTGGATGCAGGACTTTTTGGATTTTTGGTACTTACTTTTGGTGTGTGTGTGTAAAACAGCCAAGTGTGGGCCAATCTACAAATATCTACGTCCATGGATCAGGCCCACAATGACAATAAACAGATATTTCTGCAAACTTGGGGGAATCCCCAGGTTTGCAGAAAAACCAGCAACTAAAAGAATGGGGGGTGTTAAATCACCCCAGAACAATACCGTTGCCTGTGCATGCAGACAATGAACTTGCCACGGTGGCATCCAGGAACTTGCCTGGCGGCAGCTGTGGAGGCCTGGAGCCACTCTGGGCCCAGCAGCAGTGTGAAGGGGGGGATTGGAAGGGAGCCATGCCAGGGCTCAGAGGGTAGGGGGGGATGGGATTCTCCACTGCCACAAGTCTCACAAGCCCCCACTTGCATATATATTTTACATACACACATACACATGAGGCTCAAGTGCTTGTGAAGTAATCTTTTTTCTCTGCTATTAAATCCATTGCTTTGTTTTTGATGGATACTGTAATTGCAGTTTTATTTTTCTGACTGATACTCAGTGTAAAAAGTAGTGTCCTTTCCCACCCATAAAGACCTGCAAGAATGATTAAAAGGGCATCATTTAATGAGATATTGACATTATATTTATATCCTTGATATTTTTCTTTGAATTCATTCTGCGTATATTTATATTTATGAAATAATGTGTTACAGACCATTGAAGAAGACTGTTCAGTTGAAATGCTTTCGGTCTTTCATAAATTTTCAAGAGGACGCTTTCTTATTTACCATGTCTTGTGTTAGGTGTGTTGGTTTATCTCACTTTTGGGAGTTACCTTCTGGAAAATGATCAGAGGTCAGGCACAGCCTTCACAAGCTTTTAGGCACACTATCAAAATCACAGGGTATAAGGGCTAAACAACGTATAACATTGAAATTCCATGACCAGAATTCCCAATGTATTTTTTAACCTGGGAAGCAGCCCTGGGACAGGTGGTATACCCATTTGGATTGAGTCCACAGTTCTTCCCCCATCCCATTTCCTTTCTCCCTACGAGAGCATGAAGCACCCTGGAGGAGTGGATTTCTGATCAGGGAAACAGCATGGGGGGAATTAAAAGCCCCTTCCCCAGCAAAGCATTCCTGATCAAGGTGCACCCCCACCCACACACACACACACTGTTTTTAGGGTCAAATTACATGTTGGGAGTTCCAATTACAAACCATCAGCAACACATGTCATTTGGCCCTAAGCTACAATGAGTTACATACAGCAGAACAAGATAAATCTGGGCTCCTGTTACATGACTGCAGTGAGGGGGGGGGGATTGGGAATGTCCTTGTGTATGTCTTTGCAAAAGGACATAAGGTGTATGCTCTCATTCACGAGGATGCATTTTTGTCACCCAAAGGTGCGATCCTAAACAGAGTTACATCCTTTTTGGACAACAGGGTAAGAAGGGTGTAAGTCCATTTAGGACTGCACTGCAAAATCTTATCCTTCCCAATTCCTTTGAGTGCTGTGTCAATGCACACCACATCCCAATAACATCCCTTTCCTTGGATACATGTCAAATTATTTGGGAATATGAAGCAAATCCCTTCTATCAGAACTGTTTACTTTTAAGTAGTTTACTGAAACATGTGCTTTGGATGTGCATTTATTTTCATGCATGACAGAAAGCACTACGAATACAAAAAGTTGTGCATTTAAAACAGTAAAAATCTATCCGAAAGCATTAAAAGTATTACAATAACCTTATTTAAGAATGAGTTTCATGGAACTCACTGAGATGAGTGAACCTGGATTATGTTGGGTTACAAATCTTAAACACTAACACACCAAATTAAAACAGTAAATGAATCCAGTGTTTTGCAGTCTAGGATATGTTCCGCATGGATTTTAATATTACACAAATGTGAAAAATGCTGAGAATTAAAAGGATCATCATAGCAATTTGCAGTGTAATCCTAAATTATATCCTTCTGAGCTCACGGATTTAGAATGGTGTAACATGCCAGCATGAAAACCGGCATAGTGCAGTTGTATCCGTCTGCGATCTGGGAAACCCTGGTTCAAATCCCCACTCTGTGGGAGATGTGTGTGCGCGTGCAAAAGGCCCCACTTGCCCCCTCCCTTCTTTCTAGACAGGGTAGCGTGCCACCACTCAAGCTCTGTCCTTCCTTTTTCTGTCTTTGGCTGGAGGCACAGGTAGGTCTGTGTATCTGGGTGTTTGCCTCACATGCTCTTCCCCACCTGGCCAGCTAAATGTCTGTAACCCAATCAGGACCTGTACGGAATATGTACGGTACATAGGTGAGATTTTTTACCACAGCCTGAGAACTTCAAAAAGGAAACAATCTTTATTCACTAAAAAAGACTCTTAATTCTCTGTAGCAGAAGGCATTGGAAAAGTATATCAAAACACTATGGAGTATTACAGGCTAAGAAAATACATAAAAGTTGCACCGTCACTGGTGTTACCTTGGCATTCTCTTCCTTGGATGGACACAAGCCCCACAGAAACTCTGAACACAGAGGATGGTCAAGACAGATTTCACTCCATTCGCTCTCTTTCCTCCATGCATCTTTGCTTGCACACTGCTGATAGGGTGGTCAGACCTTTCAACGCTTCCTGTCCAAGCTGAGGTTTCACATTAACCTATCATGAAATTTGGCGTAGGGCCCTTATGTGTACCATTCTGCACCCCCTTTCTCCAATCAAATTAAGGTGCATGTCCCAAACTTTTTATGACTCCATTCACCATATCCAAATAGCCACCCGCCTTGCTCCTTCCTGGCAGATAAGCATATGGTTATCCACATCCTGCCGATTTGTTCTCATAAAGGAAACTTACCTCTGCTCAGCTGGCAATCTGAGACATCTTCAGTACCTTTCCCAGAGAAAAAATGTTTTCTGTGAGATCAGGTCCTTCCTGAGTATTAACCAAGGGATCCTGCACCTCTCTATCACAACAACCCTACCTCACAGGGTTGTTGCTGTTGTGAGGATAAAATGGAGAAGGGGAGAACATTGGAAACTGCTTTGGGTCTTAGGATGGTGTGAAGCTCTAGAAGAGAAGATGGAGGAGGAGGGGCAACTGCTTTGGGTCCCGACTGGGGAGAAAGGTGGGGTATAAATACCCAAACATAATAAATGATCTTTGCAGTAGGATTCTTGGCAAACTCCTCCTAGAAATCACCCCATGAGACCTCTATGGCTATACAATGTTGATTCAACCTAGTCTTTATGTGGTGGATATCAGATCGCATTTTTTTGTTAAATCTTCTTTCCGCTGACTTGAATCATGAGGATTACAAGGTCAAGACAAAGTTCTCATACAAAACAAGCACATTACTGTGAAGTCCCTTATTCCTGCCCTGTGCTATCTGCATTTTAAGTGGCTGAAAAGAAAAGGGCTTTTGTACTGGGGGGTGGATTATTCAAGGGTCAGTCACAAAGTACAAAAATAGTTTTTGAGAAGATAAGTCATAAATCAGTGGTATGAACAGCCTCTTGTATTCCTAGTCTTGTTCACTTTCCTACTAAATCCAGAACTATTCATTACAGCACTTACAACGGCCAGCAGAGGAATAACTATCCAAAGCAGACTGTATCACTTTACAGGATATACAGATTTTCAAGTCATCCAAGCCAATGAAAAGTTCTGGAGAACTCAAAAGCTTGCTCTCAGTTTTGTGGTATTTTGGCCCTAACCAAAGGTACTGCATGGGTATGGAGGGCTTCTTCTTTCAGCAGATGTCTGTTTGCACAGTCTGGTTCACAAAGCTTGTTTGCTCAGTTTCCAGCAGTGAGATAAAAGAGAACTTAACACATTTTGTGGGTTGTGGGGGGGCTTCAGCATGCCTGTATCCTCCTCAACCATTGCTGAACCAAGTTCCGGCTGAGTAAAATGAAGTTTCCTTCCACCCAGTTCTAGAAAGCACGCTGTCTGCCACAAAAGCAAGGAAGCATCTTCTTCTCTCTCCTAGAGGCTATGCCTAAATGCTGCTTCTAGCTCAGGTCCCCTTCACAGCTCTTGCCTCCAGCGCTTCTCTGACTTCCCCTTCCCTCCTCATGGGTTGTTTCCCACCAGCGCTGCCTTCCTACCCCTTCCCTGCAAGCTCCTTCCCTGCCCCCCAGCCTTCTCCTTCTTTCTCCAGCCTTCCACTTTCTTCCCCTTCTTTTGTCCCTTACCTCGGCTACTGCCGCTGGAGGCTGTGGAGTTCCCACAGCCCATTTTCCTGCAGAGATCGTCCGCCGAGGCTCTATGCAAGAGCAGGCAAGGCTTCCCCCTCCCGCTAGAAGCCTCGCGAAAGGATGCAGCAGCCTTTAAGCGCTTCCTTAGTGGCTGCTGGCGGAGGAGGAGAAGGAGGGGCAGAGTGGAGGAGGAGGAGGAGAGCGGACGAGAAAGCAAGCAGGGGACCCCGCCTCCCTCCCCACCCGTCGCCTTGGCAACCGTGGAGCCAATCACCGACTCATGCATCTTAAACTGCAGCCTCCCATTGGCTGGCGCTGATGAGCGCGCGGGCTTTCAATAGGGAAAAGGATGGAGGTTGACTCAGAATCCCTTGGCTGAGTATCTCAGCATCCGAGGGCTCCAGGCACTTTTCTCTATCTTTGGGGTAGGAAGGACCCGCATAGCTGAGGATGAAAACTGTTACAGTCTGAAAAGTGTGTTATTTCAAAAGGTAGCATTTTGAATACTGCTGTGTATGATTTGGAAAACTAACTATACTGCTTCTGGAAGGAGGAATTCTTGAGGTTCAGTTTTGTATGTCTCAAAAGATTTGATAATTACATTTTTATCCCATCTGTCTCCAAGGAGCTCAGAATTTTATCCCAGATTCTCCTTTTCTCCTGCATTTTTATCTTCACAACAACCCTGTGAGGTATGTTAGTCAGAGAGAATAGCTTGGCCCAAATGAGTTTCATGATGAGCTGATCTGCCCAGCCCATCATTTCTACACCACACAGTTTTTTATTTATATATTAATGTAGTTCTACAGCCTCGAGTTCTACAGAGTTAAATGTAATTCAATTCCAGAGTAGGAAAAAAAATGAATCTCATGGTACTTTAAATACTAACTTATTGTGGCATAAGCATTAATGGACTGCAGTCCACTTCAAGAGATGCATGAATCATGTCTTCAACCTGGCAGACACATGCAAACACATGGTTAGGATCCAATTAAATACAAGATATATGGCCTATATTTCATGGTAAAACCCAAACCACGACAGTAGCAGTAGCAGAAGAAGAAGAGATTGGATTTATACCCCGCCCTTGACTACCTGAAGCTCTGGCTTACAATCTCCTTTCCCTTCCTCTCCCCACAACAAACCCCCTGTGAGGTAGGTGGGGCTGAGAGAGCTCTGAGAGGACTGCTCTTGAGAGAAGAGCAGTTGCATGTGGAAGAGTGGGGGATCAAACCCAGTTCTCCCAGATTAGAGTCTGTGCTCCTAAACACTACACCAAAGTGGCTCTCAAACAGGCAATAACACAATCTTTCTAGACTTGCTAAACTAACTTATCACCTTTTGTATGAGTGAAACCCAGAATCCATTTTAAGCCCTAATTGGGTAGTATTAAGCTTCCCAAGAAAAAAACTGTGTTCAGCTATATTCAGCCAAGTATTAGAGCGTGGACTTCATTCTGTTTCACACACAATGTTTTTGCTACATGGATATAAAACCGTAGAAAATGTGTGCATGTGTGAAGATCATACAAATAGCACCCATGTTAGATTCTGAACATCTGATATATATATATATAGTGGTTAAGTGCACGGACTCTAAACCGGGTTTGATTCCCCACGCCTCCACTTGCAGCTGCTGGATGACCTTGGGCAAGCCATAGTTCTGTCAGAGCTGTCCTTGAAAGGGCAGTTGCTGTCAGAGGTCTCTCAGGCCCACCTACCTCACAGGGTGTCTGTTGTGGGGAGGGGAATAGAAAGGAGTTTGTAAGCCACTCTGAAACTCTGAGTGAAGGGCGGAGTATAAATCCAATCTCCTTTCCTAATGCGTTGGCACTTTCCAGCTCTCTCACCTACCTCACAGGGTGTCTGTTATGGAGAGGAGAAGGGAAAGGAGTTTGTAGGCTGCTCTGAGACTCCTTTGGGTAGTGAAGGGTGGGGTATAAATCCAATCTCTTCTTCTGCTGCTGCTGCTGCTGCTGCTGTGCTGTGCGCGCCATCAGCCATTAGCCCATCAACCACTAATCAAGAGTACTCGCGTCCATTGGCTGGGGGCTGGGTCCACTCCTCTTCCCCACCCACTGCCACCTCAGCCATTGTTCCCTGTCAGAATAAACTGCCAAAATGCCTGTCTCTCTTGATGAAGACACTTCTCCTGCTTGGCTCCTGTGGGACTAACTTTCCCCTCAGTGGCTGTTGCTAGGCAACCAAGATTAGTTCTGTCAGTAAAAAGGCAAAGCCAGGAGGCCCTTTCCAGGCCTTTGTGGGGAACTTATTGGGGCCAGTCCTAAGTAGGGTTGCCAGCTCCAGGTTGGGAAATTCCTGGAGATTTTGTGGTGGAGTATATGGAAGCCAGGGTTTGGGGCGGGGAGAGGCCTCAGCTGAACAGAATGCCATAGAGACCACCCTCCAAAGCAGTTATTTTCTCCTGGAGAACCATTGCTGCCATTCTTCAGGTGAGGGCTGGAGATCACTCAGAATTACAACTGTTTTCTAGATGGCAGAGCTCAGTTTCTTTGGAGAAAACAGCTGTTTTGCAGGGTGGACTCTGTGTCATTATACCCTGCTCAGGTTGCTTCCCTCTTGCTTGGGTCCCCACTGCGGAGAAAGACTACTTTTCCTAGGGAGAGGCTGCAGGTGGTGGTGGGGAGATGGAAAACTGAAGTCAGAGGGTCAGATAAAGGTAGGTTGATGGTTGGCTGGGAAGGATAGGGTTGCCAACTCCAGGTTGGGAAATTCCTGGAGATGTCAGGGGTGGAGCCTGGAGAGGGTGGAGTTTGAGGAGTGGTGGGACCTCAGACAGGTACAATGCCATAGACTCCACCCTCCAAAACAGCAATTTCTTCCTGGGGAATCATTGTTGCCAATATCCAGGGGAGAGCTGGAGATCACTCAGAATTACAGCTGCTCCTCAGATGGTAGAGATCAGTTCCCCTGGAGAAAAAGGTAAGCTCTATGTCATTATACCTTGCTGAGGTCACCACAGCAAATTGACACTGAGTGCCCAAGGCCAGGGCACCTGCCAGACCCTCTTTCTAGAGCTCGTTGTATTTATTTCCACAACGAGCCGTATTCCTAGTTACTTATGAAAGCTATCAATGTTTATGCAATATATTATCAATTCATCGAGGTAGTATTTTTAATTATATTTTGAAACTTCTGTTAGTCCACCTTGTTGACAGGGCAGCTTGTTGCAGAATTATCCAGTCTAAGCCCTTGGGTTGCCTCTGAACAAATTATTTGGTAAGTATTTGCCACTTACCATAATAGCTCAGAATGCTGATCTGGACCACATCAAACTACATTGGAATAAAATGATAAATCCTTGAACACAACTCAGAAATGAAAGAAGGCTTCAGCAGCAATCAGATAATGAATGTTGGATATGCCTTAGTCTGCATCAGGCTGTGGCTCAGTGGCTGAGCATCTGCTTTGCATGTAGAAGGTTTAAGGTTCAATCCCCAGCATCTCCATTTTAAAAGATCAGGTAATGCATCACATACAAGTCCCTTGAAGAGCCATTGTCAGTCAGAGTAGACAGCATTGACCTTTATAAGCCAACTGTCTGGCTCAATATAAGGAAGTTTCATGTATTCCATAAGAAAAAAAGATTATGTACACACTGGCATTTCTCCAGAGGATGTGTTGGCCTTGTTGCCTTTGGAGCTAACCTAATGTATATACTGTGCCTCTGTCTAAAAATCATGTTCTTTGGATCAGAATAAGCATGCTACTGAGTATATCCTACCCCTTAGGTGTGATGACATATGCTTTACTCAGATATGTGCCTAAAGAGTGGAGGTTACCTACAAGATATTGTATATAGTCATGAGGGCAACGAGAGTTACTAAACATATCATACTTAAAATATGGATATCTACCAACATCCCTGATATGGATTCATGGATAAGCATGGATGAAAAAAATTATTTACACTAAAATGGATCAATTTCAATCAATCAGGCAGCATGTTAGGAGGACTGAGAAAATAAAACAGAAGTAAATCCAAATGCACTTCCATAAGAAAAGCAGGTATGTGCAGGAGTTTTCTTTGGGTCCGTTATCTCTACACTGTTCTTGTTATTTCATTTTCACA
>NW_015177010.1:2091828-2114073 GCF_001447785.1 Gekko japonicus
TTTGCATTTAGTTATTTATGTATTTGGTGTAAATATGGGGTTAGGTTGGGGACAGGGTGGAAAAGTTCTGTTGTGAAAGAGGGAAAGAAATTGGGTGACACATCAGGTGACACATCAGCTTTATATTCTCTTAGGATGAACTGTCTGCCCAAAATATATTTTTACTGTAATTTCACAATGACTAATAGTACATTTCTAAGTAGAGTTAGATTCTTCTAAGTAAATTGAAGTCAATGGGTTTAGACAGGTATAACTGTGCTTTGGATTCCACAGAAAATTATTATCTTTGTTAAAATGAAAAAAAGTCAATAAATAATTAATAAATGAGAATGATTAAAACTTTGTGAAATGAGCCCATCATGGCCAGACTAAAAAAAAAAGTTAATGAATCACTTTGAGCTATTAAAGCCATGCTTACACTAGACATATAGACCAAAATGATATTTCCATCACATGCCTGTTGACTCAGAATAATTTCCTGGAAATCTACTTAGTTTTTAGAAAACGAGACACCAAAAACAGGTTTATTTTGATTAAATATATTACTGTTGACAGGCAGAATAACAACAACAACAAAAACCACCCCAACCCATAGCAGAGTCTGTGGAAAATAAAACTTTCAGAAGGTTCCTGCTTATCAAATTCCCCCTATGCAATAGCAAGTGTAATTGCAGGAATTATATGGTGCAGAAATATTGCTTTCCTGGTTTAAATGCCAAATACATCCTGAACATTATTTGTTCAAGATTGTTTATCGCTACAAAATGTTCAGTAGTGACACACTTTCTCTGCCTTATTTTGATCTGCATCCTTCTCTTGAATTCACCCCCCCCTCCACTGGCTCTGTGCTGCCAGCCTAATCCATGTGAATTGGCACCATGTACTCCCTGCATTCTTCCTTCACTCTACACAACTTCTCTCCCCCCCCCACAGATTCTTCTCCTGAACATCCAGACGACTGAAGGGCTACATTTAAAAGGGTCTTGCCAAGGGCCTATATTTCTGGTACATCCTCAGTTCACCCAAGGTGACTAGCAGAAAACCATCTCCTGACTCATTTACCTCTTGTTATCCTAACGCCACTTAGTGGCTGAAGAGCTGAGCTGAACTTTGAACCTGCATCTTTCTGCCACTTCTCCACACACTCCACTACTTCTTTGTGATAAAATATATGCTGGCTAGTTGCAGAATTTTTGGAGTCATATGAAGGCATAGACATAACTCAATGCCACATAAATTATTGCAGCCCAAACAAAGTCAATAACTTTCTACCGAGTGGCCAATATTCCACTGAGTTAGCACATATTTGTCTCCTCTATGTCTTCATCTCAGCAGTTTCTCATGCTGTCAAACATGCGGCAGCCAAAAAGGAAGCACAGTGCCATATGTCTTTTATGTTAGTGTGGATTATAAGAAGTGGAGTCAAGAGTTCTGGTAGCTATCGCTTGTAATTCATATAGTTATCAGAATTCCATCTTTCCTGGAAAATTCTTGTGTGTATTAGCAGACTCAGTAAACCCTCTAATTAAATTGTGCATGTGTGGGTGTATAAAGTTAGCCTTACACACACACACACACACACACACACACACACACACACACGAAAACTGCATTATTTATTTATTTTTATTTAATTCATTTGTACCCTGCCTTTCTCCCCAATGGGGACCCAAAGTGGCTTACCTTGTTCCCCTCGCCTCCATTTTATCCTCACAATTCTGTGAGGCAGGTTAAACTGAGAGAGTATGACTGGACCAAGGTCACCCAGTGGGCTTCCACGGCACAAGTGGGGTTTTGACCCGGTCTCCTACACTGGCTCTCTATTATAGTAAGTCACAGGGCTATTTTTGTAGAAAAAGCCAAGCAGGAACTCATTAGCATAATAGGCCACACCCAGTGGCATAAATTCATTAGCATATTAGGCCACACACCCATGTTGCCACACCCACCATTTGCTTCTTATTCTGTTTACTTTGTTTGTTGTCAAAACCCTGGGCTTTTTTGTAGCAGGAAGGTCTTTGCATGTTAGGCCACACACCCCTACTGTAGCAAATCCTAATGAGTTCCTGCTGTTGGGTGTGGCCTATTATGCTAATGAGTTCCTGCTGGGTGTGGCCAACTCAGCAGCCAGCCGGATCTCCGTTCCTCTGCATTCCTGCCCAAAAATAGCCCTGGTGAGTCAGACAATTGGTCCATCTAGCTCACTACTCCCTACCTTGTCTGGCAGTAGCTCTCTTGGGTTTCAGGTGGGGAAAGGTCTTTCTCAGCACATCCTACCTGAGGTACCAGAAACTGAACTTGGGGCCTTCTGATGTGCTTGACCAATGAGCCATGGTGGATCTAGGGTTGCCAGCTCTGGGTTGGGAAATACCTGGAGATTTTGGGGGTGGAGCCTGAGGAGGGCAAGGTTTGGGAAGGGGAGGGACTTCAATGGGGTGTGATGCCATAGACCCCACTTTCCAGAGTGGCCATTTTCTTTTGGTGAACTGTTGCCAGAGGATCAGTTGTAATAGCAGGAGATCTCCAGCTGCCACCTAAAGGTTGGCAACCCAAGGTGGATCCTCCCCTAAATTTGTTTGAGTTTTCCTCTCGAAATCAAATCCCTTATGTTGTTTTAACATCAAAGTAATGGACCATGTGCCCAGACCTCGCCGCTCCCCCCCCGCTCGCTCCAAAGCGAGGCCTCGCTGCCTCCCCCCCTTGCTCGCTCCAAAGCGAGGCCCGCGCGGCTTGTGGCCGCCAGACTTCGTCGGCTCCCCCCCGCTCGCTCGCTCCAAAGTGAGGCCCGCGCGGCTTGTGGCCGCCGGTCCTCGTCGGTTCCCCCCCCCTCGCTCCACATCGAGTGTGCACAAAACTCTCCCTCCCCCCCGGGTGCCCCCGGTGCGCGGATTTAGCTATCCGCACACCAGGGGTGACTTCAGTATTAGTATATAGTTAGGGAAAGTTGCATGGGATGTCGGAGGCTGTTCTTTTGCTACTGAAAGGATCAGAATTGGGTTCTGAGGACACAAGCCAGAGAGCACATTCTTGGAGCTCCTCCACTATGGGGCTCCAGTCAGCATGAACTATTGTCTAGGCTCTTCTTTGATGCCCAAAGGGTCATTGGTGTGTGTGTGTGTGTCAGCGCAGGAAATCAGGCCCAAGGAAGGATCCCTTCAGTGTTAAAACAGTCCCAGTTTGCTGCCTACAAGACAGGAGAGATCTTAGTGATTCTGGGACCCTAGGCAAAAGTCCAGGCATGAAGGATCCCCAGACTGCCACCCCACACTGGGCTTCCCATTGTGTCTACCCCCACCATGGGGGTCCAAGTCCAAGCAAGGGTCCACAACTGCCAGTGGAAGCTGGCTGCCCAAGCCCCGGGTGGGGTGGGTGCAAGGAGCTACCGCCTCCAAGCCCGCTGCCCACCTCCATTGGGAGTGTGGAGCGGTGGGCTGTCACCCCCACCCCGCTGGACCATCCCTGTGAAAGAAGCGGTCACAGGGAACTTTTGCACAGCAGCTACAGAGAAATTTCAACCCCCTATTAATTATTGTATTGGGTTTTAAGGTAAAATGAAAAAAATGCTTCAAAACAGGCACAAAAGATAATGTGTTGGAAACAAACCTCCATTTTGCCTAGTTTCAAAAATAACTAGCCTACTTCCAGCAAACATAAATGTGTCTTGCATACAGTTTTGAGTCCTTTTTGGTTAGCCTTAATAACATACATTACATGGATTTTGCTTTGGACCAAATTGGCTACCTGCAACCTATAAGTTGTACTGTGTCATTCAACTACCTTATCATCACAGCTGCAGATTTTTAAAAGGAAAGAGGGGGAGGGGGATTCAGTCACACAAAAGAAAGTAGGGGACTAAGTACATGCAAATGTGAATGCACAGCCACAAACACTCATATGAGGAGGAACAGCAAGAGAGAATTCCAGTAGCTAAAAAGTTTTAACTGCAGTGAACGAAAGATTCATGTTTAAATCTCCCCCCTCCCATTAAACAACAATTTAAAAAGCTGAAGGGAGCCCTGATTTGGATTGGGGTGGTGGCAGTATTCAGAAAGTAAGTAGTCACTTTCCTCCCAAGCAAGTATAATACCTTTTTATTAGAACCAAACCAGTTGCCCAGAGCTCTTTATCAGGCTGTTCATGGGGGAAAAAGATTTCACAAGGCATTATGGGGACAGTGGTTCTGTGCATTGCAGACTGTGCTGCCTTAGAAAATGCCAGGTGCAAAACAAGTTTCATGATGCACCCAAAGGACAGAGAATGTAAAAAAAAAGTTTATCTCTCTTGTCAGCCAAGTACTACAAGGGAAATGTGGACAAGGGATATAGGCAACCATGTTTGGCCCACGTGCTGGAAAAAAATGCAACATCCACTTGTGATCTGGATGGCCCAGGCTAGCCCAATCTCACCATATTTTGGAAGCATGGTCAGCCTTGGTTGGTACTTGGATGGGAGACCACCAAGAAAGTCTAGGGTCATGACACAGAGTCCATGAAAACCCTATGGGGTTGTCATAAGTGGTCTGTCACAATGGCACTTTCTACTACCATCGCCTGTTAAGATGCTGCTGTGCTAGCAAACAAAATTGGAGGGGAGGGTTGTACTTGGAGAAACCCTTGGAACGAACTAAGCCCCAGTCGGCTGCCAGCATCTCAGGGATTTGCCTTGTGCACCTCTGGGAGATGATGATGAGTATTAGCCCTGCCTGTTGCCCTCTCCCATACTGCTGACCCCAGCAGTACAGCCAGTGCCTTGGATGCTTGGGTGAAGATCTGGCCCTGGTTGCCAAGCAACAGGGTTGGGAGGGGCTGCTGTTAGTATGCATGCTGAGGGTTGTCTACCCCTGAAGGACCAACACAGCTACCTCCAGTCTTTGTTTTTTGAAGAGTCCATACAACAGTCTTGTAAAGTAAAGCAATTTTATCATCTCCATATTTGAAAGGGGAGAGCAGTGGGGCAGAAACACTCAAGAACATGGCTGAATGACAGCCTGGCTCAGATTCTTATACAAGATCAGTTATGAAATGAGTTTTTCTACTTAGTTTTTAAATAGCTTATTTAACCTTCAGTGGCCCGGATTCTCAAGATATTGATATTATGCATATATATGAGGTGGAGGGAAGGAAACCTGGATTGTTCTTCCAGTTCCTGTTTGAATGTTTAAGTACTCTGAGCGGTGTTTTTTCAAAACCAGTAGAACCGGTCACATCAAATAAAAGTGCAGGACATATTATAGCTGGAACAACAGGCTTCTAGGCTTGAATCACAGATGAAACAATACCACCCCAAAGTAGGACCTTTTGAGCAACTGTTGTACATAGAGTATAAAAGCTGAGAAACAAAATGGATGGGTGTTGGCTTGGTTTACAAAGATTGCTTTGCAATGGGAAGAATATGCCAAGGGCATCCTGATCAATAAGCATCCTGAAACTATTTATGAAGTAATATACTGCAATGAAAGGGCTGCAGTGGCTCAGAGGTTAAGACACTGAGCTGCAGACTGGAAGGTCTGTAGCTTGGCAGATTGAGACCCTAACGCCGCCTGGTGGAGTGAGCTCCCGTCTCTGGCCCCAGCTCCTGCCACCCTTGCAGTTTGAAGCAAGAAATTGCAAGTAGATAAATAGGTCCTGCTTTGGTGGGAAGGTAGCAGTGTTCCGTGCGCCTCAGCGTTTAGTCATGCCAGACACAGAACCACAGAAACATCTTTGGACAGCGCTGACTCTTCGGCTTGGAAATGGAGATGAGCACCGCCCCCTAGAGTCGGATTCGACTGGCTTTCAAGCAAGGGAAACCTTTACCTTTATACTGCAATGACAGTGAAAACCCCTGGCCCATGATCATTAGAGTAAATAAATTTCAATCTGTGCACATTACAAACGGCCAGCGTGGTGTACTGCTTGAAGTGTCAGGCTAGGAACCAGGAGACTGGGAGACCCAGGCTCAGATCTCCACTATGCCCATTACATTGGTCCAGTCGCTCTCTTTCAGCCTAACCCCCCTCATAGGGTTGTGAAGATAAAATGAAGGAAGGCGAGTAAGCCACTGTGGGTCCCCACTGGGCAGAAAAACAGGGTATAATAATCTAAATAAATAAATAAATAAAATGCAGGGTAAATTATACAGCTCTAGCTCAAGATTATAAGGGTCAGAAAAAGGCCATCAGTCACTCTCCACACATACACACACTTTATCTCACCGATACTCTGCCCCGTCCTTTGCAATAGACATTCCCCCCAGCCAGTGAGGGGGTTAACCTTCAAGAGTCTCTGCCTCCAACTCCTGTCCTCCCTCCGTGAGTCCAAGGGGACCATCCTTTAACATTAAACATAATCTACCCTCAGAGTTTAGAAGCAGACGGTATTTAGGTCTGAAAGAAAAGGAAACCTACCTCATTTGATAGTTCCTTCCTCTGTAATTATGTTTTCAGGTGCCCCCCCCCCCCCCCCCCCCTCTTCTTCTAGAATCCTCTCAAATGCAATATAGCATTTAAAATCCATTTTGGTGTTGCTATTTTAAAACATATTGAATGAGTGTTGCCCCCAATATTTTATGGAAGACCCGCTGCCTGGCTTTGTTCTCTCATAGGGTCTCTCTCTTCCTGAGAAACAAAGTGGAATAAGGGCAACAGTCTTGTTTGCAGACCTTAATTAAGAGACTGGAACAGAGCGTTCAAATTCAACACTGGCAGAGCAGAGCCATGCCAGGGCTGGTTTAGCACGCTGGGTTAAAGGGTCACATCCCAAACTTCATATGTAATATCAATCAAAGTCAAAGCTATATAACCCCCCAAAATGACATTCTTTAGCCAGCAACACTGTGACTGGGGTGCAGTTAGTGACCTTTACTTCAAACAAAACAATCTTTTATTGTTTTATTGTCTGCTTATCAGAGGTATTACTGGAGAACTCCTTCATCATTTATTGCCCCACCTCTGGTTGCTTAGATGGGCTAGGACAGGTTCAGTGCTTATAATCTCTTAACCATGGTTAAGACATCAAGAACTGCTGGCATTCTTTCCTCCACAGCCCAGAAAATTCTTTCTGTCCTTCCACTGCTGGCTTTAACTAAGGCCAAACATTACATCAGCACTGATGTTTATCATAGTGAACACTATCCAGGGTTATCTGCTAACTGGAATGTACAAACCAGAATGCTGGTCTGCAGGGAGGGAATTGACAAGATCTTGGTTTATTCCTTATGCACAGAAGGCATAGATCTGCACAATCCCCAGCTAGGAAAATTTCTTATGCTCCTCATGCTCTTATGTTGACTAGCAGGTGCCCTGTGATAACGCTGCAAAACCTTTACTCCCTATTGGAAAGCAAAATAATAGCAGACTTTGAAAGTGAATTTTTTTGCATGTTTACTGAGAAGCAAGTCCCACTGAATTCAGCCAAGCTTGCTCCTAAGGAAGTGAGCAAGAGCAAAGGGTGCTAATCGTACACTAGCAACTTCTATTTATGATGTAATTGTGGCAACATTTAGAACAAGATAGATCTCATCTAATGGGCAATGGTATCACACATCTGGTGGTGCTGGTGCATATTTGAGCATTAAAACTTGGTGTTGATAAACTGCTAACACCAATCATTGTTTAAAATTTGTTTATTTTATGTATACTCTGTAGATTTGACTATATTTTATTCTGTATTTTCTTCATACAATGACTGAAGAGGAGGTGGGAGGTAGTGTGTTTGGAGGCAGGATTACGCTTAGTTAACTTACTGAGGTAGAAATTTTGGCTGAAAATTCAAACAGTCTTAGACCATTTCTATATGGGATGTCTGCCCTGGGTTCAATGTTGCTAGGAAACGGGGGAGTGGGTGGGGAGTCCTGCTTCCGCACAGCATCATGATTCATTTGGCCATGTCATGGGGGTTTCCCCGGCTTTTCTCCAGTCTTTCTCAAATCTGCTTTAAGTTTAATGTGACTTTTTGGGGAAATCGCGGTAGAGCTTAGACAGCGGTAGCGTGAGTGGGGAAGTTTGGATCCCAGCCACATGGCTGCCATTTTCCTTGAACCTGTCCCTGTGGTGGCCATTTCCTCCCCTCTGCCACCAGGGGGTGTTTTTAAAAAATTGGCAATCAAATATAGTTGTCTCTCTGCTGCTGGGAGTCTGGGGCAGGGAAGCAAAAGGGAAGTCCCATTCCCACTGTGCCATATTGACAGCTACATCAGCAAGGGGAAACCATACAAACGTATCCCCGTGAGCAAATCACTTTAATTTCATTATGTGGGCTGTCTGACTCGGACCTATTCATGAAGAATGCTAACGTGAGCAGAAGTCTTTACTGACAAGAATGTTAATGCAGCAGGATGCTTTGCAACTAAACATACTTGGATTCATCAGCTGAGAGGTACTGATTAATGGTTTGATGGCCTGATACCGGGAGATAAGAATATAAGAACATAAGAGAAGCCAGTGTTGGATCAGGCCAATGGCCCATCCAGTCCAACACTATCACACAGTGGCCAAAAATACCAGATGCCATCAGGAGGTCCAGCAGTGGACTAGAAGCCCTCCCACTGTTGCCCCTCCAAGCACCAATAATACAGAGCATCACTTGCCCCAGACCGAGAGTGCCTATCTATACCTTGTGGCTAATAGCCACTGATGGACCTCTGCTCCATATGCTTATCAAATTCCCTCTTGAAGCCGTCCATGCTTGTGGCCACCGCCACCTCCTGTGGCAGTGAATTCCATGTGTTAATCACTATTTGGGTGAAGACGTACTTCCTTTTATCCATTCTAAACCAACTGCTCAGCAATTTCATTGAGTGCCCACGGGTTCTTGTATTGTGATAAAGGGAGAAAAGTACTTTTCTACCTGCTCTATCCCATGCATAATCTTGTAAACCTCTATAATGTCTTCTCTCCTGACTTGTTCTTTCCCAGTGCAGTCTTATTGATTTGGTATGATCCTGCTCCTTTTGCTAGCCCTAGGACTTTACAGTGCAATTCTAAGGCCATGGACTTACAATGGTGTAACTCTGCTTAGGATTGTACTATTAAGGTGGTACTGGCTAGAATGAACACAAGAAGCTGCGTTATACTTAATCAGACGATTGGTCCATCAAGGTCAGTATTGTCTACTCGGACTGGCAGCAGCTCTCCAGGGTCTCAGGCTGAGTTTTCTTGTGTCTGTTGTGGGGAAAGGAAGTGAAGGAGATTGTAAGCCGCTCTGAGACTCCAAGTGAAGGGCAGGGTATAAATCCAATCACCTCCTCTTCTTCTTCTTGAGACCTTCATGACCAAATGGGAGGGAGGATCTGCAGTGAGAAAAGGGAATGTCCAAATGTACCTCCTTCTCCTCTGCTACTAGCCAAACTGCAGTTCAGGAGCCACATGCGGCTCTTTCACACAGTCTAATTTAATGTTAATAAAAAGCAAATTTGCGTATTTTTCAACAAAAATGTGTGTGTAATATTTGTTCATGTCTTGCAGCTCTCAAACATCTGACATTTATTCTGTGTGGCAAGTTTGGCTACCCCCGTACTAGCGGAAGAGACTATGTTCCACTACTGTACGTAGAGAGGCAATTTCACCCATTTCCTCCTTGTCATTGCAGCCTCCTGTACTGCTGAGTAATTTGTTTAGAAGGGTCCCCTAACTCTCAACAAAGGATTTCTTGGCATGCAGAGGGAAGGGCAAAGCGAGGAAGATTTGCCCACCAGCTCCTTCTGTGAACTTTTCACATACAGTCCATTCAACCTCTTGCTTCTGTGAAGAAAGTGAACTGCTGCACCCTCCTGAAATGCTGCTGAGGGTCAGAGGCACTATGCTGTGAAGCATTCAGTAGGGACATTTATTTCTGCTGATTCTCTCTTCTAGCTGAAACTCTCTTTTCACTTCTTAAAAGTCCCCCCAGCCCTCAGCTGAGAGGTTTTGGAGAGAAAATCACCTCCACCAACTCACAGAAACACTGGATCCAACCCTAAATGTTCATTATTTCACAGTGCATAACAGCAAAGTTTTTTGGCTTGGAATCAGAATAAGAAAGCTGCTATTGTAGCAGCCACTTCAGTTTATGTTTAAAGGACACACCCTGTGATTAACTGCAAATTCAGCACACATCAGCAAATGGTACTAATAGTAAGAACACATCATACACAGTTGGACGGCATGTAAAAATGCTATATTGAAATCATTTTTGAAAAAAACCTTGTTTCCCCATGTTGATTAATGTGAATCTACAACCACTTTTTACTCACAGTCATTAATGAAGGCTAGAATTCTCACTAACCATAATAAATCCATTAAAGCTGTGGAAGAAAATTCACCTTTAATTCCCTGGCTATTAATAGGATTGTTCTTTTTTTTTAATCTTTGACTGGTTTTCTAGCAGCTATCCTACAGCATAGCCTAGGAAAGCAGAGTTTCAGCAAGAAGTTCAACTAGCACCATAGCAGAGAAAGGTACATGTTGAATTTCTGTCCATCAGGTTACTCTTAAAAGCTTTAAATCTTTGCTTTTGGAGGATGGAGCTGAAAACTCTAGCCAGATGTCTACAGCTGCAATCCTGAGAACCTTTTCCTGGGAGCAAACCTCACTGAATAAAATAGTATTTACTTGGTCAACGGGTTGGTCAAAGAGCCAACACTTCATTTCTGAAAAGGGAGGCCTGTTTCATAATCCCAAAGCAATGGGGTGGCTGTGTTATGCAAAAGCTTTTCTGCACATGCTTAGATATGCTCTTTCAGTACTTCTTTTCGTGTCCCTGGAATACAGAAAATAGTCAAGCCAGAAGCCAAGCACAGCATAAAGCACCCCCATTGTTTGCCCCCGCCAACAACTAATATTCAGCAACAGAACTTCCATTTATCTATTATGACTAATAGCAGTTGACAGAACTTTCTTCCAGGAATTTGTTCCAAGGCCACCATTTGAGCTTTTTAGAGAAACAGTATCCAAAAAATGCTTTATATTAACTTATAAAAACAGCTATGGCTGGATACATTTGTGGGGGGGAAATCCCCCCCCCCCCGCTCAGTCTTTTCTCATAGCTGAATATCCTTGCTCAGACAGATCTTCCCCTGTTGATTTCCTGCATTTCAAACACCTGTAGGAAAATAAACACAGCCTCTGCAAATTATGGTGCTCTAGTGTTTTGTTTTTTAAATTACTTCCAACTTCTAGATTTGGAATTTTTAAAATCCAACAGCAATGCTAATCTTATGGCTGATTAATAATACAGCAGTGAAGTTGCAGGAAATGCAACAGAGAGTCCAACATCACAGAGCCAGTTTGGTGTAGTGGTTAAGTGCGCGGACTCTAATCTGGGAGAACCGGGTTTGATTCCCCACTCCTCCACTTGCACCTGCTGATGTGACCTTGGGTCAGTCACAAGCTCTGGCACAGCTGTCCTTGAAAAAGAGCAGTTTGTGTCAGAGTTCTCTCAGCCCCACCCACCTCACAGGGTGTCTGTTGTGGGGAGGGGAAGGGAAAGGAGTTTGTAAGCCGCTCTGAGACTCCAAGTGAAGGGCGGGGTATAAATCCAATCTCTTCTCTTCTTCTTCTTTGAAGAATAACAGATTTACTGTGGCACAAACTTTTGAGGCTAAAAAGACCTTATTGTGACTATCCACTTAGATCATCATCAACAGGTGCCCCATGGATCACAGGACCTTTTCTATGTTGGGACAGTTCTATGGAATGCTCTTCCCAGAGATCTCTGCCCACGGTTACCTCTTAAATTCCAAGACTATCTTACTTTTCAGTACTTTTACCTTAACTTTATGATTTGCTGATCTTATTTCTGTTGTTTTTGATACTTGTTTTTAAATACTTCATTTGCTTGGCTTTTAAATGGGATAACATTTTTATTATTGTGATTCCTCTTAAAACTTTTGTACTAAGGGTTCCAAATGTGTGGAGAGGAAAAGGTCCTGCCCTTTTAACAGAAGCTTACTGGGAATTATTTATCACGTGTTATTTACCTCCATGATACTGCCCCAAAGTCTTTATTGAGTGGACAGGGCATGCTTCTTTGGGCCTCTTGTCAACCTGAAGTCTAGGTCAAGACCCCTGGGCAGTGTTCCCTCTAAGCTGACTTAGTGTGAGCTAGCTCACAGTTTTTTAGCCTCTGACTCACACATTTTTGTCTTAGCTGAGGAATTAAGGTTCCAGAGCAAACTAATTTATGCAGTAGCCAAATTGCTCGCTCACAAAGTTGAATTTTTGCTCACAAGACTCCACAGTTTAGAGGGAGCATTGCCCCAGGGCTCCTGTGAAGTGTACTCATTCCTTCCCCCCACACACACACACATTTTCAAGACGTGGTGCCAGGGTGTCTGCACACACAGTTCCATCCACTGTCAATCTCAGGTACCCTTCCATTTTTTATTTAAAAACATATAGATGAAGCAGATCATTCAGGGTTGCCATCTCCAGATTGGGAAATCCCTGGAGATTGGGGGGGGGGGAGCCTGGGGAGGATAGAGTTTGGGGAGGGATCTCCGCGGTGCATAATTCATAGAGTTCACCCTTCAAAGCAGCTATTTCTCCAGGATAACTGAGCTCTGTACTTCAGAGATCAACGTTAATTCCAGCTCTTCAGGCCTCACCTGGAGATTGGCAACTGGCAACTGACGACTGGGTGTTTTCATTGGTACCAGCTCCTCTGTGGTATATTCCCTTCCCCTGAAAGCTGGCCTGAAACCTCCCCTACTCTCTTTCACACACCAGGCCAAAACTTTGCTTTATATCCAGCCTTTTAAATAAAGGTCTTTTCTTATTAGCGGTTTATGTATTACAGTGCTTTTATTTGTGAGCTGCCTGGAGAACTATGGAAAAGCAGTATAAAACTTTCCTAAGACACTAGTAAAATAACATTAAACGCGCAACCTTAAAAAAACCCCAGTCTATTATCATGCATAACTAATACGATGCAATCTCAACGCCCTTTAATCGTCTGCTAGGAGGCTCAGACCTCCTTTCTCCATCCCGCCTATTCCTCTCTCCCTTCCCTTCCCCTTCCCCGTCGGGTTTTGCTCGGAGATCTGCAACGAAGAGTTAATCTAGGGAGGAAGGTCCGCAACGCCACACTTCCTGCGCAAAATGCTCCCGCTCTCCACTACTTCCTCCACTTCCTCCCCGAGACAGGAACGTCGCAGGAGTGGTCCTCCGCGCAGCTTGTGGACGGGGCTGGCAACAGGCGGCTGCAACCTGTTTACCCCTTGGCTGGTGAACTCACTGCCTGCTTCCCCCCGCCCCCCCCCCCCCGGGGGCGGGGCCAAGGGAGGCGCTCGTTTTCCCCTGGCTGCTGCTCGTGGCTATAAGCGGCGCTGCATCAAAACAATACGTGTCACAGAGAAAAGCTTGGCCGCCACCCCCACTGCAGCTCTTGCAGCAGAATTAATCCAAGCTAAATTATTCAAGACGACAGCTTCGGGGCTCTTCTCGCAATGCCGGCCGTCGACAAACTTCGCCTGGACGAGGCTTTACAGGATAGTCCGCAGGTATCGGGGCAAGAGCGAGTGTGGATCTGGAGGGGGAGAACGGGGGTTGGGAAGGATGTCGCAGCCCCGGAAAACTGTAGGCTCAAACCATCCGCAACACACTTGCGGGAACTGACGCAGGGCTGGCTGCAGTCCGGAGTAATAAGGCGGCTAGGCGAGGCCAACAGGTCTTTGGCTCTTTGTATGCGTCTGGTTTTAGGGTTGCATCCAAGCGACCCAGTTCATTTTTGTTTGTTGGGTTAAAGTTAACTGATACATGGCTCCTGTTATGAACTGGCGGTAGGATGAAAACCCAGCCCTCTCCCCAGTTAAGAGGCATTTTGGAATGGGTGTGTGTTAGTTTTCTAGAGCCTGAGGGAGTTTAGGAAGAAGGATAAAGGGGGCCATAATATTAGATAGGTCAGTACACTGAAAGCTGTTGGGGAATCTGGTTCTGTCAAAAGCAAGAAACGTTACCATGGCAATGGCAAAATAATAATTTGTGCGGGTGCCGCTCGGAAATGCTGAGCAACTGCATTTCACACCAAAAAAGCACTATATAGTCTCATTTTACAGGCTTGGAAGGAAGGAGAAACTAAAGCAGTGGTTCTAGTGCGAAGTATTGTGGCGCTATGAATGAGCGCGAAGGGGGATGGGCGGTGACGGGCGCTGGCTGCTTCCTAGGCAGTGCATGGAGGTACTAGAACAAATCGAGGTCACTTTAACTTCTTTTTTTTTTTTACCAAGAGAAACCATCGGAGCTTCCTGTCTTTGAAAGCTGGGGAGATTTTATTTGTTTCACTCTTTATCTGATTGCTTAGGCTGCTTGTGGGTAATAGTTCATTTAAAAAATACACACCAAGAATAGCCCCTTATGGAACAATAATAAGATACACAGTTGATTGAAACCTCACCATTAACACCCTGTAAGTGTTTATGTGTTTCCCAGCAACCTTATGGTGTCTCTAGTTCCTTGCCAAATGACTGCCACTGCATGAAGGGTCTGTTGCTCTCTCCCCCCCCCCTTTTTGCTAGGAGGAAAGAAGAGGTGTTAGGCTTAAAAAGTCCTAACTATGAAGAAAGGCTTTTTCCTTCCTTGCCGTGTCATTTTAAAAAATCTTTCCCAGAGAAAGGCCTTGATGCAAAACAGGCTTTCTCCTGCTCTGATGGAGAAGGTGCAAACAAACGTCAGGTGACTCACCTTGATGGGAGCGGGTGCATCACTAGCCTGGCTGCTAATTTTGGGCGACATGAAGGCGTGATTAGAGGCTGCAGAGCACATCAAAGGCATGGGCTGCAGTAGTCTCTGCTTCTTTGTAGTGCCAGCAAGGTCATGGGACTAATTGCTGAAATTCAAGGCATTCTTTCCTGACTTAAAAGATGCAAAACTATTTGCGCAGGTTTCCCAGAATTCCCTGAAACGTGTGATGTAAATGTGTACGCATCCAGTTTTCCCACTGGAAACGCTGACCCCACAAAAATTCAGGATGGCTGCCTTTGTCACAGCCACCCCAACAAGCCAGATGAGAATTTCTTTTCTAATTTGATAGCTGGAGACCACTTTGAAGTAAGAGAGAGCCAGTTTGGTGTAGTGGTTAAGTGCGCGGACTCTAATCTGGGAGAACCGGGTTTGATTCCCCACTCCTCCACTTGCACCTGGCTGGATGACCTTGGGCAAGCCATAGTTCTGATAAGAGCTGTTCTTGAAAAAGAGCAGTTTCTGTCAAGAGCTCTCTCAGCCCCACCTACCTCACATGGTGTCTGTTGTGGGGAGGGGAAGGGAAAGGCGTTTGTAAGCCGCTCTGAGACACCTTTGGGTAGTGAAGGGCATGGTGTAAATCCAATCTCCTCTTCTTCCAAGGAAATAAGGGAACTAAAAAACATATTTATGAAGCTAGCCGTCTTATCTTAACCTGATCCCGCCTGAGGCTGCATTTGAGTATCATTTGGAAGTGCTGTGAGGGTCAGTCAATGTATTTAGCTAAGTAAAATAATTTTTTTCATGAACTGTACTGCTTCAGGCTACAGGTGGGAAATCCGCTGTTTGCATGTGCCACTAACTGTCTATCAATACATTTTAATTCTGTCCTTCCTTCAGTAAGCACAGGGCATCTTGCATGGTTTCTGAATCTAAAAAAACCCTAGCATATCAAGGAAGAAATGTCTGAGCCTTTTCCTGGACATGCTGTTTTGCTATTTACAGGATATTTTTTTCAGCCTTTTATCAAACATGCAACTCTTACATCTTAACATGATACAGTCCAGGAGAATGATATGCCCCTTAATTCTGTTTAATGTATAAATGTGCCTAGAGATGTAGTAATTTGGAGAAAGTCATGGGGTCGGGTTGAATGTTAGTTCTACAACTTAATTGTCTTTTTTTTTTTTTTTACTTCGTTAACCTGCTTCCCAGCCTTTGGAATGGGACAGACAAAAAGAATCAAAATGAATGAAATCATACTGAAGACAGTTTCCATGATCTTCCAGTTTTCCTCTCCAGGGCAAATATCTATTTCTGTCCACTGATTGATGTTCTCATTCTCATTATCCACTGTTGCAATTTTGATTTCAGGGGTTAGAAATGGAGAAAACTCCGCCCCCCCTTTCTGTTGTTCAGTTTCATGTGGAGTTCAGTTTGTAAGACTACTTTTCTTCAGGATGAATGCTGTGCTTAATCCACATCTGTGTTGCTTAGAGTTGTTCTTCAAAGGCTTAATTAGCCTTTTTCCATCAAGAGGGTTCAAGACGGATTTTCTGTGCTCCCTTCCCCCTCAGCTCCTGTCACCCCACTGCCACAAAGGGCTTATTTTAAAAAGATAGAAAGAAAGACCTTTTAAAAAGCACCATGGGTCTGATCCTGCCAAAGTCAAGCACTTTTAACAACACCTATTATTTCAATAGAAGCACATACTTCGCTTTGGATTTAAATATGATCGCAACTTTGGATACATTGTTGTATCTATATTCAGAATCCAATTCCTGCCTCATTAGTAGAAAAAAATAGGATTGTTGATAACAGCAGTGCATTCTTGAAATTTGCAATTGTGTTTCCCTACAAAATCTCAATTTATATGAGTTGCTTAAATATTTAATGTCTTGCCCCGGAGGAATACAAAATAGCAATACGTTATAACAAAAATGTTATAATAAATTATGGTGTTGTTTTGGGGTTGGTATGTGGAAGGGGGTCCTCCAAGGAAGACTCTGCAGAGGAAGGCAATAACAAACCACCTCTGCAACTCACTTGCCTTTAGAGCCCCTTTGCTGGGGTTGCCATGAGTCAGTTGGGACTTGGCGACACTTTGCACAAACATACACTAACATAGCTCCTTTATCACTGCCCTTTTGTCTCTTGCTGGCTCTCTTCCCAAAGCCGTGCTATCAATGCTGAAATGTTCACAGCTTAAGCATATGGTAAGCTTGTTAGTATTTGACATTGCTTGGGGGGGGGGATATATGTGTACCACAGTGCTGTTAAAATGGCAGGTGTGTTGCAGAATTGGTAGGTGTGAGGAAGTGGTGGTAAACTGAGAGTGCGTCATGGATGAAAGCAGCTTTATGGTCTCAGAGTTATTGGCGCAATCTATTAAAATCCACAAAGAGTTTTGACCAGGAGGCACAAGAAGCAGGCCACACATGGATCCTTAAGGAACTTCTGGATGACTGTTGTTAGAATCTACACATTGTTATTAGCTAGTGTAGTGTAGTGGTTAGAGTATTAGATGATGATTAGTGAACTGGATTCACATCTGTGCTCAGCCGAAATGCTGGGCCAGTCTGTTGAAGCCTAACTTAATTTTTTGTCGTTGAAGCCAAACTTAATTTGTTTAAATAATTACATATTTTGAAGGCATATATTTAGCAATATCAATTGCCAGTTCAAGCTTTTTGTTGCATTCACTTAGAATAGTACAATTCCAGGTCCTGTGTCCTTTGTGTTCTGCATTTTATATTCAGATTAGGCAGCATGACCTCAGTACATTCCTGATATGGTGTTCCAGGCTGACCAAGTTGCCTACTCCAGGATTGCCTTGATTACAGAAATCTACTCTGGCTGTAGGGGCCACACCCATGGTGCATTGTGTGTAGACAGTCTCTTCATGGGTGTGCCAACAGCTCCTTTGGGTAGCAGCTGGGAAATGACGGATTCATACAACCTGCTGCTAGAGCAAGCTTGTGGCAATGTGGGAAGATTGGAAAAACAAGCAAATAGAAATAGGAAATAAATAACAATCAGGAAGTGATCCCATGAATATTGCCTTCCTTTGTGTCTCCTCCTGGGCCAGTGCTCTGTTTTGAAACTACTGAAGTCATCCTTATCCAGGCATTTCCTGTGTAATCAATTAATAATTGTCTTCTATTACACAGCATTTAAATAATTGGGGATCTTTCTGCTTGAATCATCCCTGCAAATGAGAGAGCTGACTGCTATTAACTTTCCAGGCTTTACAGGTTAGGAACTCTCCCTGAGGACTTCTTAATTCCCCACAAAATAAGCAGTGTATTCTCCATGTGCCTCACAGAGAGGGATCTTGTCTTTTTGGATGGAATTTACTCAGAGTGATTCTGATTTAGGAAGCTATGACAGGTCCCTGTGCACAGTTGTTTTTTTAAGAGGAAGAGAGGGATTTTCTTCTGTCATGGTACATAATATGCTACAGGTACAGGTGGCATAGCTATTAATTTTGTAATATATGAAGCCTAAGAGCATGACATGGCTGACCTTGGCTGATCTTGCCCATAAAGCAATATGAAGGAAATTTCAAGGGGAGGCGTATTTTCCTGCCTCCATCCTCCATCTTTATGTAGTATTAACAAGAGGAAGTGAGCTATAGCCCACATAAGTTTGATTTTTGTGTCATTTTCATACCTCAAGTGCCAAAAATGTCTGGAGTTGCCTCTGGACCGTGAATTGTTCTATGCCCCTAGGCCAGCCCATTATGCCCTCTCCCCAAGTTGTGTTTCCTAGACAGAGAGTCTTAGCTTAGTTGGATTTAATTCTAGTCTAGGATTACACTAGGGACTTCAAGAACATATAATCAAGTTAACTTAAACGTTTTTGAGTAAGTTCACAGACAGTTACTATACTGATGACCAATGCTCCCTCTAAGCTGTGGAGCCTTGTGGGCAAAAATTCTACTTTGTGAGCTACTGGCATTAAAGTTGTGAGTAAGTGATTTGGCTACAGCATAAATTAGTTTGCTCTGGAGCCATCTTTCCTGAGCTGAGACAAAAATGTGTGAGCCAGAGGCTAAAAAAACCTGTGAGCTAGCTCACACTAACTCAGCTTAGAGGAAACCCTGCTGATGACTCCTTCATACATATTCTGGCATTAAGCTACCAAGAGAGATGTGTTAGACCCATTTGGGGCTACATTGTATTTTGTGTCTGTTGGGCAGCAGAGGGGAGAGGAATAAAAAGCTGAAGTATGCATAATCCTCAACTCTTGCTATATTTATCCCTTCATGTTCTTTCATGGGGACCATGGATAGCTTCAGAGAAACAGTTTATCTTAGTATATGTGAAGTCACCATGTGTTGGGAATTGACTGAAACACAGTTCATATAAAAGGTTTTTAAAAGATAAAGGTAAAGGTTTCCCTTGCTCGAAAGCCAGTCATATCCGACTCTAGGGGGCGGTGCTTTGTCTCCATTTCCAAGCTGAAGAGCCAGCACTGTCTGAAGACTTTTTCCGTGGTCATGTGGCTGGCATGACTAAACGCCAAGGCACACAGAACGCTGTTACCTTCTTACCTAGTGTGTGTGTGTGGAGGGTAGAGCTACATATTCATATACATTCATTCATTTATCTGCCTGTTCATTCATGTGGCCCCTTGCAAACAGCCTTTGTATTCAGTTTTAGTAGCTGGTTGCTAATAGATTTTTTTTGTCATTTCAGACAGACCCATTTTAGTAAATGGCTGCTAACTGATTTTATTTACCTTTTTATACTAAGCCGCTTGCATCTGCTTAGCAAAGCATGGCTGATCCGTTTTGGAGGGAAACTGCTTTCTTCTGTTCTCACCTCTTTGTTGCGCTTCTGAATCACTGAGGTGTGCTGTTTAAAATGTCTGTAGCGCTTCCAACAATGCTGCTTCCCCCTCACCCTTTTTAATGGCGCGGTCTTCCTCGAACTTCTTTTTAAAAGTTCTGAGTTGAGCGCTATAGCGCTAAACCAATATAGCACTTTAGTGCTACAGTAGTACCATTGAGATACCTTGGTACCATGATACTGGTCTAGCACTATAGCGCTCAACTTAGAATGTTTTTAAAGAGTTTGAGGAAGTTCATGCCGTGAAAAGGGGCAGGGAAAAAAGATCCATGCTGTTTGAAATGACCATAGCACTTCAGAAATGGCTCATTAATGGAAGGAAATTCACTGTATGAAACCCCCATCCCTGTATCACTTCACTCAAAACCAGGCCAACAACAAATAGCATCTGGTTTAGAACAGTAATGTGAAAGGGGCCTGTGTCAGGTGTGTGTATCTTATTTTTAAGAGAAAATGGAGAAGTTATATGAGTGTTTTATAAGTTTGTTTTTCTCCTGACCAAATTAGAACAAATGGCAGGTAACCATAAAATAAAATACGATAAACTGTATGAAATCACATAACCAGCTTTTTCACTCAGTCTCTTTTCTCCTTACTGCATCCCCCGTCCCACATGGCATTTGTCCGTGCAAGTCCCATGGTACCCCCCCCCCTTGGTTCTCAAAGGGGACTCCCTCCCCTTTTCTCCAGTGGAAAAGCTGACTGGATCCAACACATAATTACAAAGATTAAAAATACATTTAAAGCAACATTTCAAACTACCACTTAAAAAATGCCGTCTTACGCACATATGCCCAGTTGCCTGGATTCACATCTCTTGGAGTGCTTCTGTGGAATAGTTCTGTTATATAGCTTTGATGGAAAGCCAGGAGGACAGCAGTCACTCTTGAGTTCTCCTGGGAGGATGTTCCACAGGGGCGGGGCAGCTAAGGAAAAAGCCTGGACTGTTACAGAGCACATCCTAGACAGAAGCGGCATAACCAGTAGGCCCTGCTAGGAAGAGTGCAGGTGCCCCACAGGAACACTTATTTATTTACTTCACTTATACCCTGCTTTCCGCCCCAGTGGGGACCCAAACCAGCTTATATCTCTCTCCTCTCTTCCATTTTATATCCTCATAACTACCAGTTTGGTGTAGTGGTTAAGAGTGGCAGACGCTAATCTGGACAACCGGGTTTGATTCCCCACTCCTCCACATGAAGCCAGCTGGGTGACCTTGGATCAGTCACAGTTCTCTCAAAGCTGTTCTCCCAAGAGCTCTCTCGGCCCCATCTACCTCACAGGGTGTCTGTTGTGGGGAGAGGAAGGGAAGGAGATTGTAAGCTGTTCTGAGACTCCGAGTGAAGGCTGGGGTATAAATCCAGTCTGTTCTTCTTTTTCTACCCTCTGAGGCAGATTAAGCTGAGTGTATGTGGCCAGCCCGGGTTCATCCTGTGCTTCCATAGCAGAGTGGGGGTTTGAACCTGGGCCCAACAATCTAACCTCTATGCCACTCTGGCTGTCATGCCAGTGAGAGGAGATAAAGCCTGCCAGTTTCACCTCCCTAAATTGCTATGCTTAATTGTTTGAGGCATTTTTCCCCAGCCTTCTTCATGGCAGGGCAAGGAAAAATGCTTCAGATAATGAAGGCAACTAGGGAAGGAGAAAAGAGGCAAGATTTAGCTTCTCGTCCACTTGTTCCATTGTGGGAGAAATACCCTACCACACCAAACACCTACTTACATATGAATCTATGTGCAACTTTTTGTCACATCTACTTTGGCCGTCAGACAAGTTGTTAAAATCTGGGTACAATTTAGACACAGATACAAGTCATGGGAACACGTGAGAAGGGCTGTTACAAAAAAAATTAGAGTTGACAGAAGAATACTCGGGGAGGGGGCTCCTATATGGAATTCTTTGACTAACTTTTATGTTCTTTTTAAAAAAAAAATTAAGTAAACCCATTTCATCCGCTGAGCTTTGACATAGGTTTGGTTATTTTAATCAGCAGGAGAAATACTTACATTTTTAGTTCTAGCATGGCAATTCACTTGGGATGAGGTAATGGTGCTTTGGAGTAATCCCACTGATGTGGATGATACAATTTTAGTACATGACTCCAGGGGTCATTTGGGGGGGGACGCGGGGGGACGCCATCCCCCCGGGTGAGGTGCGGGAGGGCGGGGCCTGGAGCTCCCTGCTGGTGCCCGCTGGAGGTCGCCGCCGACTGTGGGGAGGACACACTTCCGGTGATGTCAGGGGGTGTGGCATATGCTAATGAGTTATGCTAATGAGTCTCCCTAGCTCTTTTTCTACGAAATGACCCCTGCATGACTCCCTAATTTTGGAAGCCGATCACATTCACTGTCGGTTGTGTCTTTCCTATTGTTCTTACTGCGTTGTTTTAAACCATGTAGTCCACCTTGATTCTCAGAGAGAAATAAACTGGAATAAAATACAATAAAGGGACAGGAGAACAAGTATACACATGTACCATGAAGCCACCTTATATGGAGTAAGACCCTTGGTCCATTAAAGTCAGTATTGGCTACTCAGACTGGCAGCAGCTCTCCAAGGTCACAGGCAGAGGGCTTTCACATCACCTGCTGCCAGATCTTTTAACTGGAGGTGGTAGGGACTGAGCCTGGGACCTTCTGCATGCCAGTCACCTGATGTACTACCAAGCCACCACCCGTGTGAATTGTATAGTCTGAAGATATCAATTTTAGACTTGATTCAGACACTGCAAATAGGAGTGGGGATTGGCCAGATTACCTC
>NW_015177010.1:2114109-2116351 GCF_001447785.1 Gekko japonicus
AGTGTTACATTTCCTTGGAGGCTGCTAGCACTTGCATAGGGAAGCAAGGTGTAATGTAGCCATTCTGTGTGGGAATCTCATGGTATGCCTCGTGGCAGTTGTGTGAAATTGGAGGATGTTAGCCACCAGTAAATCCTCTGTATCCAGGGGTAGCAAATTTATGGATGTTGACTTTGTGTGCACGTTAATTCCCCAGTTCATGTGCATTCAGCCAAGCACCTGTTCCTGTATGGCCTACATTATGAAATACTTGCTTTTTAAAATGTTTGACGGTGGCGTGTGGTAGGGGGTGCTACATAAAACAGCCCTCCTCATCCACTGTTATCTGAACCATAGTCTCTCTTTTTTTTGCCCCCCGAAGGGGATTTTTATTGCATTTTTCTATAGACTACAATGAAAAAGGGAATGGGGAATTACAACTATGGGAGAAAGGAAAGAAAACCACTTAAACCCCAAGTATAGGAGATCATTACAAAAGCTTGTATCAGTGTTAGTCTAAAATGCTAAGATTACATTGAACATGGTCAATTAAGATATTTTATTTCTCTTTAAAACCATTAATTAAACTGTTTAAAGAAAATCATAAGAGCATTGTTAAAAGCTTCAAGGTACCATTCAGAGTTCTTCAGCCTTCATTTTGTTTTGTCTTTTCTAATCCTCAATTGGTATTCTCGTTTGAGGGGTGCCACCCCCTTTTCGGAAGCAGAGTCCTCGTCGGAAGTCCTCGTCGGAAGTAGCAGAGTTAATTTCATCACTAAGTTTGCTGTCTTCTTCTTCCTTGCTGTCCTCACCTGACTCTCCCAGTTGCAGTCTCAGGAACTCACGTGCTTTAGAAACAGAGTCATTTTTTTCTTTTTTGTCCTGCAGTTTGAAAATGACACCTTCGGGGGTAAACTGTCTGTAGGAAATGCTGTTTGTTTGTAAAAACAGAATCAAATCTTTATACTTCTTCCTCTTCTTCCTTATTTTAAATGGAGTGTCTTTTAGAATCCTGATGGTGTTGCCTCCAATTTTCAAGGGTGTTCCTGTTGTTGCTTTCAGGATAGAATTCCTCACGTGTCGCTTTGAGAATCTAGCCACGATTTCCCCAGGCAGATTATTCTTTTTGATGTACACGGAATAGAACCTATAGACCACATCCATTTCACTTGCAAGATACTCTGCTTTCAAATCTGTAACTGGGGCTAATGCTTCACTCAGGAGTTGCTTTAGATTCTCACCTTTTGATTCTGGGACCCCTTGGAATCGTAGGACCAAATTTGCTTTCTCCAAAAAAAAATGAGGGTGTTGCCTCCAATTTTCAAGGGCATCCCTGTGGTTGCTTTCAGGATTTGATCCCTCACATGTCTCTTCGAGAATCTAGCCACTATCTCCCCAGGCAGATTATTTTTCTTGATATAAACGGAATAGGCTCTGTAAACCACATCCATTTCGCTTACAAGGTATTCCACTTTTAAATCTGTAACTGGAGCTAGTGCGTCGCTCAAAAGTTGTTTTAGATTCTCCTCTTTTGCTTCTGGGACCACTTGGAACCGGAGGACTAGGTTAGCTTTCTCCATTTGTAGCTGCAAAAGTTGAAATTCGTCTGAAGCTTGCTTCTTTTCCAGCATTTGAACCTTTTTCTTAACCTTTTTAGATTTGGCATCCATTTCCTTCACTTTCTCAGCTGTTTGCTCCATCTTTTTCGTAGTTTCAGTCAATTGGAGCTGCTGAGCTGCAAGATTCTGGTTTAAAGCTGTCAGCTGTTGATTGATATTCGTCATCTGGTCCAGTAGAGGACACAAAGAGTCTGCTAACAGTTTAGAAAATTTGGTGGTATCTTCCGGTCGGGGGCTCATACTCCCCGGTGGTTTCATTTTTGCTTGTTTGTCTTTATCTGGTTTTTTCCACACCATGTTTGTGGATTGTTTACTTTTATAAGAACTTGCTAAAGCCTCTAAAATTCGCCCAAACGCTTATTAGCGCTCTGGTTTATTTTTAAAAAACATATTTCAATGCTTTTGCTTCAGCTCACCCTTGGCAAAAAGCTGTTCTATTTATGTGTATGGGAGGGGCCCCTCCCCTGCTCGCTCGTCTCGTTGTTCCCAGGGGGCTTTCTTTTAAATTCCCAGCATTTTGTTTTAACTCGACTCACTGTTCATTGGTGGTCCGAAGGCCTCGCTTAAGGTACGTTTTGTACACCCGATCTCCAACACTTGTCCCGGTCGGCGGCGCTGGTTCCATTACGGACGCAGCACGCGGC
>NW_015177010.1:2116366-2217961 GCF_001447785.1 Gekko japonicus
AGCGCCTCAATTTCCCAGCAACGTGCTGGCGAAGAGGCCACTCTTCAGAAGCCCCATGGCTAGGAGCCTTTCACAAAGGCTCCAGGGGGTGGCGAACAATCGCCCCCCCTCCTAACCGCTCCTAATCACTTCCCCGGGATGTCTGGGAGACGCGTCTGCTAGCGTGTCGACATAAACCGGAAGTCCTGAACCATAGTCTCAATCCGTAAAATGAGAATAATAATAATGTACTCCATGTGGTTATTGTGAAGCTTAATGTGGGGAAGGACTGAGGCTGCTCCATCTGAGCTTTGGGCATTGAGTTGTATATGAAGTAATAAATGGCGGGAAGCAAGTTGTTTGGGAAATTTTGGCTGTAATCAGACGATGGACTTCTTCAGGCCTCTTCTTTCCCATTACACACTTCATTAATCATGAGGGTTTCACATTATCTTGCTGAAATCTAGAGCCTCTGAGAAAACATCTCTTTTGATATGTGGTTCTTATAAATATTATTAGCGACTATTTTTACTGTGCTACATCTTTGTTTTCAGGCATCATTTTTTTCCCTTCCATTTGAGTGCTAAATTGCTGAATCTCTTCTTTTGCCAGACTCGCTCGTTGCTGAGTGTGTTTGAAGAAGATGCAGGAACACTTACAGACTACACCAACCAGTTGCTTCAGGCAATGCAGCGGGTTTATGGGGCTCAGGTAAGTAATTTTGTCTGTGTTTCTTCTTCCCTTTCAAAGTATTGGAGGCAAACCTGTGAGATGGGTGGACACTAACTGGTTGAGTTGAGGCTTGATTACCCCTTCTTTTGTGTAACGCTAGTGCTGGGGTAACTTAAGCTAATCAAATACCTTGCCAGGTTCATTGTATTAGCATTATGTACATACTGGAGATGCTCCATTCTTTACAATGGGAAAATTTCTCCTGCTGTGGTAGATCAATTTTGAAAGGCTGTGCTCATGAAAATCTTTGGTGAGACCACTGGGTCTGTAGCTAAGCTCTGTGCACATGATATTTCAATTCACAGGTAGAATGGGACCAGGTGTGCTGGCTCTCACACCCTTCTGTCCACAGCACAGTACCTGAGTATGTACAGATTATAGGCTCAGTCCCCATATGGGGTGAATGTGCAGAGGATGGCAGGCTAGCTTGGCTGTCACTGGGCAGGGGGGCCAGCTTGTCCATGCTTTTCGTGTTATGTGCATTGGCCTTGTACACTAATAGGTCAATAGCCATTGAAAGGGTTTTCAAGCTGCAAGGAGCAGCCACAGCAGGAAGCTCTGGGAACATACTTTCACTGGATAGAACACTTCCCTTTTTCTTTGTCCAGAATCATGCGTGTCATCACAGTGAGACTCAACCTTGCAGGTGTTTTGATTTGCATTGCATGTTGTTACCAATGACTAGGGTGTTGAGTCAACTCCCATGAATGCCAGGTGGAATGTCTGATGCTCACCACTTCATGTGGCACACCTACCAGGCTTTAAAGCATTCTTGTTTGTTCCTATACTTATTTCCAAAAGTTGTAGTAGTACCATAGTCGTTGGAACAACCGTCTGCTTGCATAATTGGAACTATAGATGGGATTTAGAAGTGGCTTCAAGTTCAGTATAACTTCTGCCCTGACCTGGATAGCCCAGGCAAGCCCGATCTTGTCAGATCTCAAAAGCTAAGCAGGCCGATCCTGGCAAGTACATGGAAGGGCAACCTCCAAGGAATATCAGGGTCGAGATGCATAGACAGGTGATCAAGCCACTTCTCTGAAACATCCTAGCCCCACTAGGGGTTGCCAGAAGTCACCATGACTTCCAGGCTTGCAAGCACACACACACACACCCGAAAAAAAAGTTCAGTATAATTTCCTTAATTTTCTGATTTGGTAAGAGGAGAAGGCAAATTGTTTTTATAGCACAGACTCACATTGTGGGATAGCTTTTTAGTAGTTGTCAAAACCATGACATGAAGTGTTTAATTTGCCTATATGGTCAACATAGTTTGTGGAATAGGAAAACCCCTCCCACAATGATGCTGAAATAGCCATCAACTGAATATTAGACAGGGCTGGGTGGGGAGCAGTGAGGAATTGTGGGAAAGACAGGAGCAATTTGGAATTCCTACCACACCCCTTAATCTCCCCCTTCAGGGTTCAGTAAGCTGGCAGGTGTGAGAAGGGTAATTTTCTCTCCTCCTTTTTCCGCTTTAACTGACATCAGTGGCTCTTAACAATCAGTGTTCTTGTAGCATACTCTGTCTTCATCAAGTCACTGTGTGTGAGGAGAGATTCCTTGATCATTAATTTACAAAGTCAGTTTTTTCTACATACATAGGAAGTCCTCTGAGTATGTAGAAACCTCTACTTTGTCGACGGGTGGCCTTTGTTTGATATCCCCATGTGGGCTCACCAGTGTACTATTAGACAGTGATGAAATGATGGTGTGGATTTATAGCTAAAGTGATTTCATTCTTATCTGGTATCTAGTATACAAGGATACCAGCAACAGTCTCTCATTTAGAACTGAGAACTGGAATTCAGAGATGGTTTTTTTCAAGAGAGGGCGGACCATCGCTTCCTTAAGACCCCCGGGAACAGCCCCTCAGAGAGGGATTTGTTGATAATATCCCTGAGCGCTCCTAGAAACCCCTTGTGGCCAGCTTTAATTAGCCAGGAGGGGCACGGATCCAGGTTGCATGTGGTTGGGCGTACCATTGAGATCAATCTGTCGACTTCCTCAAGGATGAGTCGTTCGAAATAATCCAGAATGGGACCAGAAGACGTGCATGGGGCCTCGAGTTCACATACTGTCTCAAATGTGGCTGGCAGGTCACGGCGGAGCGCCAAGACTTTATCTGCAAAATAGCTCGTGAAAGCGTCACAGCCTATATCCAATTCCCTACTGTTTTGCCTGCCCTGTGGCAGAGCTGTCAAGTACCAAATCATTCTATACAATTGGGCTGGGCGTGAGCTAGCAGACGCAATCGTGGCTGCGTAGAACTCCTTCTTCGCTGCCTTGACTGCCATCTCATAGGATCTCATAAATGTCCTATAGGATGCTCTTGTAGCCTCGTCGCGAACACGCCACCACTGTCTCTCTAGTTGTCTGAGCCCGCGTTTCATCAGCCTCAGCTCCTGGGTATACCAAGGAGCCAGCCTAGAGTGTGGGCGCAGAGGGCGTCTGAGAGTGATCTTGTCGATGGCTGCCGAGAGTCGGTCATGCCAGTCCTCAACCAGCTCTTCCAACAAGCCGCCAGGAGGCAGTGGATCCCAGAGAGCCAGCTGAAGGCGCAAAGGGTCCATTTGGCTCCGCGGACGAGCTAAAATATGCTCACCGCCCAAACAGGGTTGGGGGGGACACATTCACTCGGGCCCTCAGGGCATGGTGGTCCGACCATGGCACTGCCATGGCAGTGATCCGGTCCACTGTAACCCCCACCACGAAGATCAAATCGAGCATGTGATCGGCTTGGTGAGTAGGGGCCGTTACATATTGGGAGAGCCCTAGCGCCACCATGGACGATGCCAGGTCCACTGCCCGAGAGGAAGCCGTATCGTCGGCATGGAAGTTGAAGTCACCCATGACTATCAGCCTAGGGTGCTCCAACACCCAGCCCGACACAGCCTCCCCCAGGGTTGGCAGGCTATCAGCCAGTGCGTTGGGCAGTCGGTACACCAACCAAACAGCCAAACTCTCCCTGGCCTCCCAAACAAAGCCGGCACACTCCATGCCCGTGAGCCTGGTGTCCAGGAGCGCCCTGAACGAGCAAGCCTTTCAAATGAACAGCACCACCCCTCCCTCCCGCCCCATTGTCCGGGATTGGTGAAGGACCGAGAACCCAGGGGGCGCCAGGTCCCCAGGTCTCGGTCACACACGCCAGGTCCGCATCCTGCTCCAACAAAAAGTCTCGCAGGACTGAGGTCTTATTATTTATGGACCTGGCGTTGCACAGCACCAATGTCGGAGTGGGGTTTTTAATCCCTGCCCCACCACCTGCCACCTTTGTGATGGGACACAGGCTGGAAGGTGGCCGAGCTTCTCTATTTCTCTGCCCCCTTCCCTTCCATTTTTGCCTGGTCCCACCGTTATACCTCCCCCTCCCCAGGAGCACTGGAATTGTTTGTTCAGCTAGTCTGCACCAGATGGTCTTTGCCCGCCGCACTCGACTCAAGCCTCAGACTGACCAGCTTGATTGGTCACAGTCAAGATTCCACTCAAGTGCTATTGCCATGCCAGTAATGTCCTGCTTACTTATTTATTACTCACTCCTAACTCTAATCTCGGTAGTGGTTAACACTAAATCCATACAACCCTATACTTTATAGCCATTAATTACCTTTTTATTTCTTTTTTCTATTCCTGTTAGTCCCTGTCTAGCCAGTAAAATACATAAAGGCTAAGGAGTTAATGGTAAATTTCCTAAAAGCTATACCCTCTTATTAATCAATTTCAATTGATTTAAATAGATAATTAGTATTTGCAGCTTCTGCAGGTGGGTTGGAGTCAGGAAAAGGCTGTGTTAAAAGAGGTTTGCAAATCATGTGATAACTTGTATTTGGACCATCCCAATGACATGTAAGTGTGGGTTTATGTGTCACTGGGTTGGTCCTAAGAAAAGGTACCACATGATTTGTGTGCTTGTGCTGGGTTTTGTTTTTTTTTTACTTTTGGCTGACACAGCTGTAAACAGCTTCTTAAAACATACATGTCAGGATAGCTTGTTTTTTCTGAATCATAAGTGCACATTTGAATGTGGCCTTCATTTTGAGAGCATCTTGGGCTGCAGCGCATCGATGCTGAAGTTGTGATGCTGATTTGAGCAAAATGAGAAATACTGAAATTGGTTCCTCTGCTTGCGTAAAGCTACTTTCTCAGCCAAAGTGGAAAAGAAGCCTTTGTGTGTGTGAGCGAGCAACCAGTTTTAAAGAGTCTGCAAAGTGTGAATGGAGATGTGGTTCACTTTGGCAGGAGCTCTGAGCCTACAGAAAGTGAAGACAGACAGTGGTACCAAAGTAATTGTGGTTTTTACCATGCTGGTATTGCTGCTGATCAGAATTTGAGCCAGAACCAATGTGTACAAGTTTCTTTTTCATGTGTTATTTATGCAGTTTGCCCAGTATTCTGTTACGTGGTTAGATTACAAAATCCATTTGGGTAGCCCTGTAAAGTTTGGTACAGAAAGAACGAAAAAAGGTGGAAACTTCAAGGGTGGTAACTTCAAGACCAATAAAATTATTGATGTGTAAGCTTTTGATGGCTGGAGTAGACTTCTTCAAGTGTTCAGTGTGGGTTTTTTTCTTTGCCCAGTTGTTGAAAGAGCCTTAACACCTTGCTTCCAACTCTTACATTCAGTGCAGTCCTAAGCCCATTGACTTCAGTAGGCTCAGAAGTTGTGACTCTGTTTACGATTGCACTGTTATGCTATTACAGTGATATGCAAATTTTGTTAATTTTAACAATGACCAAAGCTGTGAGGGGTGCGGTGGGAAAGAACCAGTTTGGGAACCATTTCTCTGTAGTGTGATTTTTCTGCTTCAATCTGTTTTGTGGTTTTGCTTTACACCCACAATGCAAATGACTGCTAATAAAAATAATACCAAGGGCACCATTTCTGATTTGCTGGGGGGGGGGGGGGTGGGGGCATTTCCTGTTTATTCCTGTTCTTGGATATATGCAAGGTTCGGTTCAAAAAAAGAGATTTTGGTTGTATGCAATCTATTAAAGCCAAGATTTGTGCTTTTTTAATTGTTACCCATATACCTATCTCCCTTATCAATATATAGAACAATCAAGCTAGGAGAGAGTCTAGTGCTGATGAGGAATAATTGCACATGATCCTAAACAGGGAAGGGGGAGTGACTGGCCTCCTTAGTGCTGCCTTTGATGGCTACAATAAATAAGAGGATTAATCTAGGGGTGTGTGTGTGTGTGTGTGTGTGTGTGAGTGAGAGAACCTCAGTAATGAGACACCTTTTCTCTTTCTAGAACGAAATGTGCCTGGCAACACAACAGCTCTCCAAGCAGCTTCTAGCCTATGAGAAACAGGTACGTGTCATGTAGTGTCTGCAACCTGATCAGTGGCCAGGTTCAGATTAGAAATAAATGGATGATGTGCCCAAGATCCATGGGTATTTCCTTTAGTTGTAGAGAGGTGTCAGTGGGGGAAATGTGCCTCGGATTTTTACGTGGGCAAGATTGCACTGATTGATCTCTTCTGCTCTTTCGAAGTATTGCACCAGGTTAATTCCTGAGAATGCAAGCCAACATAGTGCATTTGGTAGTTTCCTTTTTCTTACAGGGTTCTGATGAATCTCCCTTACAATGCTGTTTTATTTTCAACTGTGAATGTTGTGTAGGTGGAGGGCTCTCATAGGTGCGTTCCTTCGCTCTTCCTCCTCTGAATGTATGTCGGCCATTTATTTGTATGGAGGAAGCAGGGGACATGGAGGTAGAGCAGGTGCTTGGCTTGTTAAAAAAACACCCTGTTCAGTCTCTGGCACCTTTAGTTAGAGAACCACAGACCGGAGATATTAGGAAGGGCTTTTGTCTGTCTGAGAATTTGGACCGGCTGCTGCCAAATGGAGTAGACAGTGCTGAACTGGAGGGACAAATATGACTTCATATAAAGAGAGCTTTGAATTTTCATGCATGCATATATAAAATGCATTTTCAAAGCAGCAAGCACGCTTGGGATAATGGCTAAACGTGCCTTCTATCATCCTGTCTGTCTGCTGTTGAGCGGTCAGTCTGGCTCTAACCCGGAAGATCTGGACTGAGCATTGCGGGACGTAGCGGACTGGCTTAGGCTGAGTCAACTGAAACTGAATCCGACAAAGACAGAGGTCCTATGCCTGAATCGGAGTGGTACGGGGGTAGGGGCCCCACTTCCGGCCTTCGGTGGTGTGCCATTGGTGCCAGCTCCAAGGGTCAGGAGCTTGGGAGTGCTCCTGGATGCTTCCTTGACAATGGAGGCCCAGGTAGCAGCCACTGCCAAGGCAGCCTTTTTCCACCTGCGGCTGATTAGGCAGTTGGTCCCCTACCTCGAATGCAATGATCTGGCATCAGTGATCCATGCTATGGTCACCTCGAGGCTGGATTACTGCAATGCTCTCTAGATGGAGCTGCCCTTGGGGCAACTCCAGAAGCTGCAGCTGGTGCAGAATGCCGCGGCCAGGTTGCTGATGGGTCTCCCCGTGAGGGAGCACATCCAACCTGTGCTGAGGTCGCCGCAGCGGCTGCCAATAGCGCTCTGGATACGCTTCAAGGTGCTGGTTATGACCTTTAAAGCCCTAAATGGTCTGGGGCCTGTCTACCTGAGGGACCGCCTTTCCCCGTACGTTCCCCCAAGGGCACTGAGATCCGAGTCGCAGAATCGCTTGGTCCCCCCTGGCCCTAGGGACGCTAAGCTAACATCGACAAGAACTAGGGCGTTTTCCCTAGCTGCACCAGTACTGTGGAATCAGCTCCCAAATGAAATTCGAGCTCTGCAGGATCTTCACCAATTCTGTCGAGCGGTGAAGACCGAGCTGTTCCGGCAAGCGTTTTAATAGCCCAGACCACACTGACTGTTTTGGCACTCTATAACAGATGGCTGCCACGTCTTAATTGTAGTTTTAATCCTAATAAGCTATATTTGGTTATTTTATTGATTGTACTGTTTTAGATGTGATTTTGTATTGTTATACTGGTTTTTAAACTACTGTAAGCCGCCCTGAGCCGCGGCGGTGGGAGGTCGGGTTAAAAGTCTAATAAATAATTTTTAAAAATAAATAAATTCCAGGACTCTGGTGCATATATGTATGTATGTACGAATATTAGGTTATGAAGGGAGGGGCAGTACTCAGAAACTAGGGGGAGAATACCTCAGTGTCCCAAAACTCACTGTTGCGGATCTAAAAGCTACTATTCTCCAGCAGTAGAACTTCAAAGGGTGACTCCAGCATGAAACTGCAGCATTAGAATTCATTAAGAGATATGATACCGTCTCCTGAGGATTTAACAAGGCCTTAGTCATTACGGGTGTAAATGTAATTTCCCTAGACTTGTCAAACTAGCTCTCACTGGTTACTGCTGCTATGAACGCTCTCCGCTTCTCTTCAGGACGTCTGCATTTTTATCTAATTACATTTGACATTGTACTTCCTCCGTTCCATGACCCTTTGGCTTTACTCTTTACAGCTTTTCCTATTCATAATTCTGTCTATTTATGTAATCTGATCAGCGAGGACCCCAGTATATGCATCTTAGTAAGTGCTCTAGACCAGTGAACTTCATCCCATGGGTTTGTGACCCTTGAGTGCGTGGCATATCTGCGTTGCAGGCTTCTCTACAGTTGCCATTTTTGCTCTTTTGAGGGAGTAAGGGTGCTGTTCTTTCTACCTGTGTGCATGCACACCTACAGGAGTGACAGGCTGACAGGGTGAGGTTGTTTCAGCGGTGGAGAGAATTCTCCCATGGCTCTGCTTCTTGATCTTTTCCTCACTCAGGTGCACCACCAAATGTTTGGCTTATGTTTCCTGTCCTGGTTCTCTTGGTTTGCTCTCCGCATTCCTAACTATCCTAACTCTGGCTCCCTCTCTTCCTGTCTCATGACTCTGATGTCACACGTTCGCAGCTCAGTGGCTCTTGGGTCTGGAAATGGTGGAGACCACTGCTCCGGTCAATGCAACGTTAGCTTAAAAGCAAAATTTGTTAGTCTTGAAAGTGCCACAAGACTCCTGTTTGGTTTTGTTGCAACAAGCTGATATGGCTGCTTTGCTGGAATTCTGGTGACTGTGGTGAGGGGAAAGTCTCCTCCATCCTTGACTGTGTTTGATACGACTGCTTGTTTTATACTGTCCCCTAGACTTTAGTGGGATCCACTGGAGACTGATATATTTTCTCTTGTTTGCCATGCAGAATTTTGCCCTGGGTAAAGGGGATGAAGAAATGATCTCTACTCTTCAGTACTTCTCCAAAGTTGTGGACGAGGTAATCCAGGTGGCCAGAAACTGCTTTCTTAGCTTCTCCTTCTACACGCTTGCGTCATTGCAACTAGCCTGTTCTGGACATACAGAGAAGCTGGAGCTGTGAGTGGTTAATAGAAAAGGGCTGCAGTTACTGCTCTGCTGAAGGGAAAGGTCTAAACAAGTCTATTTTGAAATTAGTTTAGGAGTAATGAATAGAGCTTTCCCTCTCCTTTTTATTTAGCCTTTTTATCTTCCGTAGCTTCAAATAATTCTTGAGTGTGTTAAAATAGTTCCACAAGTACATGTCAATAAACCTTGGACCTTAACGTGTCAATGCATTTAAAGGTACCCAAGATCCAAGGCTGTGGTTTGGATCCTGGTGAAGATTAAATTTACAGTATGAAGAATGTGTCTTCGTTGGACAGTTGCATTTATTTTTCCCTTTGGGTTCAAGTCTAACTTTGTACTTCAATAAGGAATGATTTCACAATGACTCTGGCTGAATTAACAGTCTCAGTGAAACAGGGTTTTACTTGTGCAGAGCTGGTTGTTGTACTGTGTCGCTGCTCTGCATGGGTAGCAGCCCACACCAAACTAGATGCTTGGGTTTTTAAAAGAGTTGGGACCAGGGAACTCAGGTTCCCTGCAGCTGTGTGGAGTGACCGATAAAAGAATCAAGAAAAGCCTTTTGGGGATCAGAAATCCGCCACGAGGGAATGAATGGCTCCTGCCCCACGAGCTGTTTTCCTGCCCCAGAATAGTGCTGTGGGGGAGTTTTCCCCCCATTTTTGTTGTTCTGTGTGGAGTTTTCGGTGTGGGGGAAGGGCATAGAAGCAGGCCAGCTTCAGTGAATGTTGCTGAGTAAATATAATTAAGGTCATTTTAGCTTCAAGGCCTCTCCTTTAGTAAACTGTTCAGCCGTTGTTTAGAAGCCAACCACATTACATTATTTTGTCTAGTTAATTCTGTCCCAGCCTGGTGTACCTGCTCTTCTCTTCATTCAGCCCTTTATCCTCAGAGCAACCCCATGAGGTAGGTTAGAATGAGGTATAGCACCTGGCCCAAAGAAGTACAAGCAAGTTTCTGGTTCCTTTTCATTCATTGTTTGAGGGGTATTGGATCTTATTCGTTATAGGGTAATTGAAGAGCCAGCAGAACCTACTTTTGCAGACAGGCCTGACTTTGAAGTAGAAATGTAAAATTTCCAGAAGTTTTGAAGCCCGGGGGGGCGGGGGGGTTTGAAGTCATGGCAGGGGATAGAAATTTGGAGGAAATTTAACATATGTGTAGTACTTTCCCGTGAAACCTAAATTACTCTTACTGATTTAACAACATAATGCTTCTTTTAAAACAGCATATAAAATTGTACTATTTGGCATATCGATGGGATTTAAAAGTATGTCTCTTAGTTTTCTGTAAGAAAAACTGTAAATATGCCTAGCACTTGAGAAGGAATTGCAAACCGCCGCACCCTGTGCTACCATAGCACAAGTATCTTAATCTGTCCACTCTCTCTGCCTCATGAACAGTTTTTTAAACCTCTGTCTGCTCCCCCCTTAACCATGTTTGTTTCTAAACTGACCTGATGTGCCTGCACCTTGACTGTAGTGGGAAGGCACTTCTACGCGCACGGGAGGGAAGAATTTTCTCCTTCCATTGTGCCCTCCCCCCTGTGTTGCATCCAGCTCTGTTCTTGTGCCTCAGGACCAGCTTTGGAGGGAGGATGTAATGAGGACAGTAAGACAGTGGGAGGTGACAGCCATCTGTTCCGTGAGTGGAGTTCCGCTTCTCGTTCTTTGGAACTGAGCTGAGGGGTTCATGTTCTGACCTTGGAGAACTGAGAAGGTGATTTTGTCTTCTAAACTGAAACACTTCCTGTCTTTCAGCTTAACATTCTGCATACTGAATTGGCCAAACAACTCGCAGACACAATGGTTCTCCCCATCATCCAGTTTCGGGAAAAAGATCTCACAGGTAAATATTGGACAAGCTCTTCTAGGGGTCCCCCCCTCTGATATTTTATTATGTGATTTCCGTTGGGAAGCTGCTAGTGGGAATCAGAGCACGAAAGGGAGTTGTTATACATTATCTCAAGGAAGTCTCAATCTGGTGAACCTGATGTACATGACCAAGTTGTAGAAGGCAAGAAGGGAATTGTAAGGCCAGAAAGAAAGGGGGTATGTTGGCTTCCTCCTCTAGACACTGCTGAAAGCAGGATGCTATGAGACTAGCAGCTGTCTACTGGCTGCATACTTGAGCTTGCATGAAATCCATCCAGTGCAGTGTTATGACCAAGGTTTGGGGGCAATATGGCTTGCTTACTGCTGTACCACAAACACACCAATCTATGTTTCTGGTTGCAGCATCTGTTTAACAGGCTGAGCTTTGTATTAATTTGAAGTCAAACCTTGTATATAAAGTCCCCTTCTCTCTTTACTTCTCTGCAGTTTAGGAAGCAGAAGTATTAAAAATGGTTTTAAAATAATGCAAGAAAAAAGTTCCTGAACATGATGTAATGAATTCTTGATAAAATTGTTTCCAGGACCTCTGAGAAGGGATCAGTGCTTCCTGAACTATCAATGCAATCCTAAATGGATTTACACCCTTCTAAGTCCATTGACTTAGGAACTGCGGTGGCTCAAGTGGTTAAGACGTTGAACTGCAGGCTGTGGAAGGTCGGTAGTTCAGCAGTTCGAGAACCGAGTGCCGCATGACGGAGTGAGCTTCCGTCTCTAGTTCCAGCTCCTGCCAACCTAGCAGTTCGTAAGCAAGAAATTGCAAGTAGATAAATAGGTTACCACTTCGGTGGGAAGGTAACAGCGTTCCGTGCACCTTGGTGTTTAGTCATGCTGGCCACATGACCACGGAAATGTCTTCGGACAGCGCTGGCTCTTCGGATTTGAAACAGAGATGAGCACCACAACCCTAGAGTCGGATTCCTGGCTTTCGAGCAAGGGAACCTTTACTTTTAAGTCCACTGAAATCTTAACGTTCATGTTCCAGAACAGTTTCTGCAGGATTGCACTGACTAGAACTGGACAGTTAAGTTAGAAGTGGCCCCTATGGTACTTTGGGCACCACATGTAGATTGTGATTGAGCTGGTGAAGCTCCTTTCAGATTCTTGCGGAGCCAATAGTCAGCCCAGCCCACTATCTCCCCCCCCCCGCTCAGTTCTTCCTCTTAGTGCACTGGTGATGCTTTTTGTGTGATCTCATGACAAACATGTCCCTCTTCCATAACAGAGGCTGCATTTATACATCCTATTAAACATTAATAGAGGACGGCGGAAGACCGGAAGGCCTGGCATGATCTGGTCCATGGGGTCGCGAAGAGTCGGACTCGACTGTGTGACTGAACAACAAATTAAACATTAAACAATTAAGAAAAAAGAAGACGTTAAAGACTGGAGCAATTATCAGGCCATCACATTAATTTCTTGCACAAGTAAAGTGATGCTCAAAATCTTACAAGAAAGAGGGTTACCATATATGGATTGAGAAATGCCAGATGTTCAAGCTGGATTCAGAAAAGAAAGACCTAGAGGTCATACTGCAAATTTAGGTTGGTTACTGGAGTGTACAAGAAAATTTCGAAAGAAACTCAGGTTGTGTTTCGTAGATTACAGCAAAGCTTTGGCTGTGTGGATCATGTAAAGCTATGGTTGGTTTTAAAAGAAATGGGTGGTCCACAGCATCTGATTATTTTGATGCGCAACCTGTCGTCCGGACAAGAGGCTACTGTTAGAACGGAATATGGAGAAAAAGAATGGTTTCCACTAGGCAAAAGTGTCAGACAAGGTTGTATTGTATTTGTTAAATCAATATGCAGAACATATCATAAGGAAAACTGGATTAAAATTAGTTAATGGTGGAGTGAAAATTGGTGCATGGAACAGCAACAGTTTGAGATAGGCAGATGACACCATATTACTCGTAGAAAATAGTGAAGACTTGAAATTATTTCTGTTGAAGGTTAAAGCAGAAAGTGCCACAGCAGGATTGCAGCTAAACATCAAGAAGACAAAAGTAATGACTACTGAGGAATTACACCACTTTAAGGTTGACAATGGCCCTTACCTGGATAGCCCAGGCAAGTAATTGGTTGGGAGACCTCCAGAGAAAACCAGGGCTGGGAGGCCAGAGGCAGCCTATCAAGCCACTTCTCTGAACACCCTCCATGCTTAGTAGGAGTCACCAGAGGTCACCATGACTTCCAACCACAGGCACACACACACATGCACAAAAAAAATATATATATGCAAAAATATACACACAAAAGGTTGTTGATGAAGAAACTGAAACTGTTAAAGATTTTCTATTCCTTGGCTCCATCATTAGCCAAAACGGAGACTGCATCCAAGAAATCAGAAGGAGACTGAAACTTGGAAGGGAAGCCACGAAGGAGCTAGAAAGATCCTTAAGTGTAAGGATGTGTCCCTGGTGAACAAGGTCGAGATAATTCATACTATAGAATTCCCCATTGCTATGCCTGGAAGCTGGATGATGAAGAGAGCTGACAGGAAGAAAGTTGATTCATTTGAAATGTGGTGTTGGAGGAGAACTTTATGGACACCATGAATGGCCAGAAAAAGGCAAATAAGTGGGTTCTAGATCAGATTAAGCCTGAACTCTCCCTAGAAACTCAAGTGATAAACTGAGGCTGTCATACTTTGGTTACATTGTGAGAAGACAAGAGTCACTGGAAAAGACAATGCTAGGAAAAGCCGAAGGCAGCACGAAAAGAGGAAGACCCAGCATGAGATAGATTGATTCTGCCAAGGAAGCTACAGCCCTCAGTTTGCAAGATTTGATCAAAGCTGTTAACAATAGGGGCATTTAGGAGATCATTCATTCATAGGGTTGCCATAGGTCAGAGCAACTTGATGGCATTTAACACACACACACACATTAAACATCTGTTTAAACAGTGATTTATGTAGTCAGCAACCACTGCATACAGTGAGATTCTCTGCACTGTTACTCCAGCCTAAGCACTTAGTGCAAACTGTGGCTAGTGAAATGGCAACAAATCTTAGTTTGCAATCCCTGTTTGATATTATCCAATAAACCCTGGTTTGTTGGACTGCGAGAAATCAGACATCACAACTAATTGGGATTTAATCAGACTATCATTTATAAGAGCTTTCATAATGTCCAAATTTAGCTGTAACATAAAATGTGAGTGGGGACTCTCAAAGCAGGAGAATCACGTGATCATAGCCTCCTGCTTTAGGTTATCTATAGGGTGGAGAAAGGAGGTATTTTGACTGCTCTTTCACTGGGCAAAAGGGATCACCAGTCCAGTAAGTGTACAAAAAGGACCCATTTCTCTGTCTGCTTAATTCTGTGATTCTGTTAATCACATTGCTTAAAAAAATAAACTCAAAGTGGCATGAAATAGTTCTTTGTTGGTCTGGTTAAGAAGCAGATTTGGTGAAAAGTTCTACAAAGAAATCTCTTACACACAAAATAAAACATTCATATTGGAATTTGAAAATAAGGGTGTTGCGCCTGTTAATGAGAAGCTTAACCAGCACATGTCTCTGGTTTTGTGAGTACCTTTCCCACTGCTGCTTTACTGTAACACAGGGACTGTCTCTTCTTTTTGTTCTTTTTCTAGAAGTAAGCACTCTGAAGGATCTCTTTGGCCTTGCAAGCAATGGTACGTTCCACAGTTTGCCTTTTGTTCGAATGAAATTTGCTGATTGTATTGCAGCAGACGCGTTGTGCAGTGCGTACCTGCTTGAGTTGTGATGCTCAAATGTGCCCTTGCTTTGCAGAACATGATGTCTCCATGGCAAAGTACAGCAGATTACCCAAAAAGAGAGAAAATGAAAGGGTAAATATATTTAATTGTTTACTTTATAGCCTGCCTTCTCACTGAGACTCAAGGCATTTTACAGAATATAAAACAACGCAAATGGCATGACAGAGAGAAAATTATGCTGTTAAACTAATATCCTTTTTTTTTTTAAACCCCCAAGGGGGAAATTTTATTATTTTTCATAAGACTATTGAACTACAACGAAAAATATAGGAAGGGACTACAACCAGGGATAATATCCTTATTTCTGTTGACTGCCACATAAAGATGGCTCTATCAGATAAGAACCTTCAAATAATGAGTGTAAAAGTGCCTGATTTTTATACAAAACTATGTCCCGTCCCCCCAATCAGATATTCTCAGGACTGTTGTCCTGCAGAGTTTATTTACTGATCTAGATGGCAGACCATGTTTAGGTTGAGGACATGACAGTAGTGGAGAGGGTGTGGCTTGGGCCCAGTGGATCATCTTCATGGATTGAAGAATTTCTGCCTTCCAGTACAGCGCTGGACGCCCTCAAAAATGCTGCTTCTGGGAAACGGGGGACCTTTTAGGAGGCAGTTTTGAGCTACAGCTGGAATGGAAAAGCAAGGAAGTTGTGCTCCTCAGGCAGAGATCCTTCTGCCCATGGACACGCTCCATTGGATCCAAGCCTCCGCTTGAGCAGCCTGGATCCGGGTTAACTTGCTTGACTTCTTTTCTCAAGCCTCTCATTATTAATATTGTGGCACGGTTTCCCTTACCCAAAGACATTAGCTGAATAGTAACATTCCTGAAGTAATCACAACATGACATGACCCTCCCGATACATCCTTAAAATTTACTTTCTCCCTGTATCTTTTTCCATGCTTCAATCTCAAAGCTTTTTTCCTTATTTTCCTGGCACGGAATCTCATAGTTAGCACATATTACTGCAGAATTGCAAGTGGTGCTTGTGTTGCTTCGGGGATGGGGAAGTGAGAGGAAAGCCAGATAAACACAGTGTTTTTGTGGGCAGATGGTTTTCCTGGGTGTACATTCAGCTTCCTTGGCATTTCAGTGGCATTTAGTAGTCATACAGTGCCTGTGGATAGACTCTGTTTTGAAAAGAACTGTCTGCTGACACGTGGCTGTTTGTCACAAACATTTGTCTTGTTTAGCTGAAGGCAGAAGTCGCCAAAGAAGTGGCCAATGCCCGGAGGAAACAGCATCTCTCATCTCTGCAATATTATTGTGCCTTGAATGCTTTACAGTACCGCAAAAGAGTAGCTATGATGGAGCCCATGCTGGGATACACACGCTCACAGGTATGTCCCATATGCACAGTATCACAAGAAGCAGTTTCATTCCATCCAGCACACTCCATCATTGCATTGAGACGCACTTAAGCCACGAGGTTTAAATTACCCATAGAGTGCAGTCTTCATTTTAAAAAGCTGTTGGCTGGACCAACCAGTTCAGTTGTGGACCTGCATATCCGCTATCTTTCTAGCCTTCCCAGAAGTGATCAACATCCAAGTTCCGGCTTCTGCATCTCCTGATAGTTTCCATTTTGTGCCTAAACTAAAATCTCTGCTTATTTAGGTGAATTATTAATTTTTTCATTTGCAAGCCCTGATTTGAAAATGACGGCCATGTCAGTATCTGCCATGGTTTGGACACATCATCTTATGAATTATGCTTAATGTGAACTAATATAAATTAGTCTCATATTTCACAACTGCATTCTGTCTGTGTTTTAACCTTATATCAAACCACTTTCATTCTCTTGAATGAAATCCTAAATTGCACAGATGTCTGGGTTTTTGCAGTCTCAAGACTACACAGACATTGAAGTGGTGTAACTGTGATCAGAACACACAGGCATGAAAATATTCAGGGCTCCTAACTGAAGTGAGCAATACCAAAGAAATGGGGTGGAGCTGTTTAAAATTCAACTAGTGATTTCCATGGAAGTCTACTACATGGAGTCATGAAAACCGAACTGAAAGTACTTTGGTTAGCAGATGTCACGTGTGCCTATGAATAATGTTTTACATTTTATGGCTATAATTTTTACACTGAATTACTGGGAAACAAGCTGGTTGTAATTGACAGTGAATAAGAGAGAGGATTGAAGAGTATCAGCAGTGGACTCTGTTACTTGTTTCTTGCCACCGTTACCTTCTCTGTGTGCAGTTCCTGAGCCTTAAGAAGGAAAAACTGTTCTCTGCTCCTGTCTTAGTCCTTTACCTAGTTAACCCTGGAGTGAGGCTTTTAAAATGTTTTAAAACTTGATTGTTTTCCTTTCTAAAATGTATACCCAGCAGCTTGGTGGCCTTTAGTGCGAGACACTATATCTCCCCAGATCACCTTCAATATTTAGGTCTTTCCACCCTAATTACTTCCCTGTCCCCACCCTGCCCAATTACTATAAACTGTTTAATTTGCAAAGTTCAGAGTTAATTTTGGGAATCCCATCTTTTTTATTTTTCAGATTAAATTTTTTAAAAAGGGAGCAGAGATGTTTTCCAAAAAAATGGACAGCTTTTTATCGTCTGTTTCAAACATGGTTCACAGGTAACAGTCGATTTTGTCTCTGTGTGTGCGCGTGCACATGCGCACATTGGTTGTTCTGTTTCTGTGTGGTTCCTTGTTATGTGAATATGCATGAATGTAAGTGTCCCACAATGGCTCTGCCACCCACCTTGCTCGGTCTTCCCAGCTATGGAAAATGGAAGGCTCTGGTTAGTGGATGTCCTTTGTTCTCTTTTAGTGCAGTTGATGCAGCAGCCACAGCAGCAAGTTGGGAGTAGGAAGGAATAAGTGAGAGGACAAGAAGGCAGTCATTTAACCCTTTCTGTTCTGATTTCCATGGTTGATGTAATTCAGACGTTGCCCAATGTACAGCCTGTTTGTGGTGGTGGGGTAGGTTCGTTTCTGCCCCATGCTCCACCAGGGCCTATGCATTGGGTGTCTCCATCTGCTATGTGCATGAAGCCTAGGGTTGCCGGGTTCCCCATGCCCACTAGTGGGGGGCAGGTTTGCCAGCTCCTGGTTGGGGAACTCATAGAGATTTGGAGGTCGAGCCTGGGGAGACAGGGACCTCAGTAGGGGTACACAATGCCATAGATTCCACCCTCCACAGCATCCATTTTCTCCAGGGGAGCTGACCTCTGTAGTCTGGAGATGAGCTGGAATTTTGGGAGATTCCCCTAGTGGAGCCCAACCTGCATGGGCTCAGTCCACTTGATTCTTACCCCGCGAAGGGACTTACACATATTGGGATCTATGCATATAGGCCCCTGCTTGAATGCAGTATCCAGTGACGGGTTGAGCAGGCTTGTTTTGCAGGACAGACTAGACGTGTGCTCCAGATCTTTCAGCGTACCGTGAAGTATTAGATCCAATCTGATAAGGACTACTGCTGATTCCACCTTCCTTGGAAGAGGGGTACAGCAGTGTTTGCAAAATGTTTGGTAGGTCAGGTGGCTTATGGCTACATAGTAAATATGCTCGCCCTGACCTGGGATGGCCCAGGCTACCCTGATCTTGTCAGATCTTGGAAGTTAAGCAGGGTCAGGCCTGGTTAGTATTTGGATGGGAGACTAGCAAGGAAGCCCAGGGTTGCTATGCAGAAGCAGGCAATGGCAAACCGCCTCTATTCATCTCTTGCCTTGAAAACCGTACAGGGTTGCCATAAGTCAACTGTGACTTGGCAGCATGTTCCACCACACCCCATATGCTTGACCAGTGTTTTCCTGAGTCCAAGCTTCTGTGGTGAGTGGCAGGGTCTGGTCCCCGGGGCTCCCTGTCGATGGTGCTTCATTTGGCACCTAGAATTCCTCCTTGTTTCATTCGATGGATGGAATAGGACAGTAAGATGAGTCTTTCCACATCCCTGAATTAACCAGAGATACTGATGCTGGACAAATGCGTGATGGGAGACTAATGTTTATCATTATGGAAAACTATTGCTATATGATGCCACAGAGAAGGAGTGCGTTGGATCCAATGACGGGAGGAATATGTAGCAGACAGGAGTCATGGAGCTAGCTTGGTGGAAGGGATTTGCAGGATCCAACCTTCTGAAAGCAGCTGTTTTCCTTTGAAGTGCAGTTGTTCACCCAAATGTGCATTGCATCTCTGCATAGCTTAAAAATTGACATTAATAGCTTGGAAAGTACATGTAGACTTTGTGCCCTGTACTAAAAAACTGAGCTGCTTCCTGGATTTGGAATAACCATGCACAGGAGTACACTCGCATGCTGCTGTCTTGCCTTGGTGAGAGCCAGTTTGGTGTAGTGGACTCTAATCTAGAGCGGCAGACTCTAATCTGGAGAACCAGGTTTGATTCCCCACGCATACAGCCAGCTGGGTGACCTTAGGTCAGTCACAGTTCTCTCAGAGCTGTTCTCTCAAGAGCGATTCTCTCAGAGCTGTCTCAGCCCCACCTACCTTACAGGGTGTCTGTTGTGGGGAGAGGAAGGGAAGGAGATTGTAGGCCGCTCTGAGACTCCAAGTGAAGGGTGGGGTATAAATCCAGCTCTTCTTCTTCTTCTTGGTGATTTCATCAAGTACTTAGAAAAATACAGTGTCTACAGTCCCTTAAAACCTGAATGACTTATGTCTGATACCTGTCGGATGCTTGTGACAGAGGAGTGGTTGGACTTTATTTTTCCACAGCGTTCAGGAAGAATTGGATACTGAGGCCGAAGCCATGCGGGTTTCTCAACAAGACCTCCTTTCTGGGAACGAATCGGTTTACACACCTGATTTTGATGTGGCCTCTCCCGTCATTAACAGAAACCTGATTCAGAAGGCAGGCTACCTTAACCTTAGGAAGTAAGGAGGACATTGTGGGAGAAAGTAGGAGGGGGGAGGGGCCTTACACTTGGAAAGAGCCTGTCTAATGCTGGATTGGTAAAATGGTACAACGAATGATTCTTCGGCTTTGGATTTTCAAAGCTTGTATAACTTTTCCTCTACTGCAGAGTAATGAAGAACACATGACTGTTCACAAGACCATGGCCAGAATAGCAGCAGTTCTGTGTGTGAGCAGAAGGCATTTCCATGCATGTGTACTGGCCCTCCCCCCCCCTTTTGTTTTGCTGATTCTCTTCCCCGCTTCTCCCATTTCCCTGTGCTGCATTGTATGCTGCCCCAACTCTCAGGGAGTGGGTTTTGGGGGCCATGAAGGTCTGGTACAGGAAAGGGGAGTTGGAAAGTCCTGGTGTGCCCAGTTATTTAGATCGCAGCTTCAGCTCTTGGTTATGCATTGAGAGCCAGTGTGGTGCAGTGGTTAGATTACTGGACTAGGCCCAGGGAAAACAGAGCTCATCTCTCCACTCAGCGGTGAAAACAGTGGGTGACCACCAGCGACTTTCTCTCAGCCTAACCTACCTCAAAAGGGTGTTGCAGGAATAAAACAGAAGAGCGACAGACATTGTGAGCTGCCCTGAGTCCCTTGCAGGAAGGGCAGGTGAAAATATGATAAGGTATTGCTACCTCGTTTTGCCCTAGTGCAGGGGTGGCCAAGCTTGCTTAACGTAAGAGCCACATAGAATAAACGTCAGATGTTTGAGAGCCGCAAGACATGAACAAATATTACATCTTTTTACTGGGAAATATGCAAATCTGCTTTTTATTAACATTAAACGAGACTGCCAAAAATAATAACAAAAGCAATACAAGCAGATATTGGTAATGATATTTATTTGTCCAATGATATTTGTTTGCTAATGATATTTCACTTCCCCAGCCACCCTGCCAGGAGCCACACAATATGTGTGAAAGAGCCACATCCGGCTCCCGAGCCACAGTTTGGCCACCCCTGCCCTAGTGAGAAATGAACAAAACCCACTCCATTGTACTGAACATGTTTCACATAATTTTTAAGGCTCGGACTCCCTATCTCAGTGCCAAGTCTTTGAATCCTATTTAGAAGCTATAAAATATATCTGATGATGATGATGATGATGATGATGAACAGTCATACTGGCTTACTTGTAATATGGCAGGCCGTTGGTGGAAGACAGAATGCAGGGCTAGGTGGACTGTGGCTGTTTCACCTCTTCAGTTGTTTTTCTGGAGCAATATTTGTGTGGTTTTTTTGGGGGGGGGGCATTCCTTTTCCACAATATTATATTTGGTACCTAAAAGGTTTTTTTTTTTCCTTAAACCAAAACCAGGAGAAAACCAGGAAGGATTTTTTTAACAGATAATGCTCTTGTTGAAACTCCATTGGGCTGATTAACTTTTCATTTAGAAATGATACAGAGGTTATTTTTTAATTGATGTCTATATAAAATTTTGTAAACCCTTTCCACATAAAAGGCACCGAAAGAAAGGGCTTTGGGAGGGTGTAACACTGTTTAGGATTGCACTGATAAAGGTGCATTGGGGAGGGAGGAAAGGGAGAATTGCAAAAGTCATGTCCCTTTCCTCCCCCCACTCATGCTAGATCCTTTGGTGGCATGGTGTGACTGACTGCTGCTTAAATGGTCACTTGTGGGGGGATTAGTCAGTGGATGTGCCCCAATGTACCCATCCCCCTGGCGGTGACTTCTTTTGGGCTGCTTAAAGGCATGCACCTGGGGAAGGGGTTTCCCCGAGTCCCCATTTGTACCTGTTGAACATGAGCTCTTCTCAGTGGATGATATATCGAAACTGTGTGTCTTGTACAGTAAAACAGGCTTGGTGACTACAACATGGGACAGATTGTACTTCTTCACTCAAGGTGGAAACCTGATGTGTCAGCCCAGGGGAGCAGTTGCGGGAGGACTGATCCAAGATCTGGACAACTGCTCTGTCATGGCAGTCGACTGTGAAGACCGGCGATACTGTTTTCAGATCACCACTCCCACCGGAAAACTGTACGGAATTCAGGGCTCCCTCTAGGGATCAGTATTGGTTGTTCTCCCATTTGGACAGGAATTGCAAGGCGTGACCTGCAGCTGTCAAACTGTTACCCGGGCTGATTTGAACATTGTTTTGGCCTTCACGGAGGTCCCTAGCTATGTAAAGCAAATGTCTCCTGATTTTATAAACAACTCTTGAGACATTTGGGTGTCGTGATTTTTCATGCCATTCTGTAGTTTGCTGTCCAGAAAATTAAGACCTGATGTGCCAGCCCAGAGCTGGTGGGGTTATACTGACGAATTTCACCAGTGCATTACAAGTCAGACTCTTCTGCATTTCTACACCACTCTGATCAGTGCAGGTTTTCTTTTCGCTCCTGCATGGCACTTGATATCCTCTTCTATAAACCTTCTATAAGTACTGGATGCCTTTTACTTTGCATCCAGGCACCCTGGAATAATAAAGTTTCCTACATGGTAATGATGGCCAGCTTTCCAAAACTAGAGTTTTTGTTTCTTTTTTAAAGCTATGTAGAAGAGAGAATTTTGGCGGGGGTGCTTTGCTGTACTACAGTTCTGCATGGGTGTGAAAAGCCAAATGTAAATTTGTAATCAAAAGTCAGCGGGGAAGGGCTGTTGACTTGATGTCCTCCTTGTACCGAGTGGGTGATTGTGAGGAACCTCTGATGCAGGCTAGAAGGAACTTGATTTGATTCAGAAAGGCTTTTCTTATGTACTTAAATCCAGGACAATAGTAATAATTTTCTACCCAGTGTTCATCCCAAATAGAAAAAACTTAGACACATTACCCAAAGGACTAAAACTTGAAACTCTTTGGATGTCATGGGATTTGCTGGATCTCCAGACGCCTCTCTTTGCAAGCTCACTTTGCCAGTTTGGTGTAGTGGTTAAGTGCGCGGACTCTAATCTGGGAGAACCAGGTTTGATTCCCCACTCCTCCACTTGCACCTGCTGATGTGACCTTGGGTCAGTCACAAGCTCTGGCACAACTGTTCCTGAAAAAGGAGTTTCTGTCAGAGCTCTCTCAGCCCCACCCACCTCACAGGGTGTCTGTTATGGGGAGGGGAAGGGAAAGGAGGTTGTAAGCTGCTCTGAGACTCCCTTGGGTAGCGAAGGGCGGGGGATAAATCCAATCTCTTCTTCTTCTTCTCACTTTGCGAAAGAACTGAAAGTGCACATCATAACTGTGGTCCAAGGAAAGACAGTAACTTTCGATGTATTTCCTTTTAGTGGCATAACCCTTCAGGCAGAGAGCAAAAAAGAATATGAGGAGGTAAAAAAAATAATCACTTTGTAATGGTTTTTGTTCTTGCACTGAATCAGTAGCTCAGGATCTTCACTTTTTTTTTTTTTTTGCTGTTAACAGTGGATATGTGCAATCAACAACATCTCACGACAGATCTATCTCACCGACAATCCTGAAGTGAGCAGATATTTTTTTTCTTCTTAAAATCGTCCTCTGTATTTCATTGGTAACTTAGTGACCCCTGCTGACTTCAGGCTGCATCTTTTCCTTTAGGCAGTGGCCATCAAATTAAATCAGACAGCACTGCAAGCCGTGACCCCGATCACAAGCTTTGGGAAAAAGCAGGAACGTCTGTGTCCCAGGTAACTCTGTTTTGAATAGCTGTTGTATCTACTCAGCTGGAACGACTGACTCAGTATAAGGCTGCACCCACACATCACTGGGTGTTGCACTGTCATTGTATTGTGTTTTAGTCTTTCACAACTTTAGTCCTTTTTAGTCATTGCCTCCCCTGCATACCAGGAGTTTGCCAATGGGAGTGATGATTAGGCATGGGCACAAACCGGCTCACGAACTAAAGTTTGTGACAAATTTTGGCTGTTCATTTCCTCAGAAAGCACTTTCCCAGGGGCACCTTTTTGGGGGGCCCATAATGTGTACCATTTAAATCCAGTCCTCGCCAAACTAGGAGGGCAGGTAGAGGAGAGTCAGCTGGAGATTCCTGTGAGTTTGGTGTCTCTAGCATGCGGGGGGGGGATATTGTACTCCCTCACAAACCAAACTGGTTTGTTTGACCCCTAAAAGTTTGTGAAGGTTCGTGGTTTGTGAACTGGGCACACCATGAACCAAACCATATTTTCCTGGTTCATGCCCATCCCTACTGATGATATACACGGTCACTGTGCTGCATGTGAACTATGGTACGAAAACTCCATGCAGTGCCCTATTCACACAAAATGGTGACTCTGTGTACTGGGAGCATCAAGGGTAGCATATGCTTCTGTTGGTGGCTTCCTAGTACATGTAGTTGTAACGTCTGGAAAGGACTTGTATTGCACAATGATAGCACAGTATCATGTGATCCAGGCTTCAAGGCAGCATTGTGTGTTTCAGGATTCTACAGATGTAGAAGTGGTAATGTTTGTCTTTTCCTGTCTAACCTACCTGTAAACTAATACTTTGATTTGTTGGGATACTGTTATTGTGTATCGATCTTAAAGTAAAATTCAACATTTGGAAATACCATTTGATGCAAGAATGCATCCCTTTCAGACTACAAGTGGGGGATTGTATGCTGGGGAGTTTTTGGACATTAAAAATGAAATATAGTGTATTGGGACATGATTTTCAACATGCACTAGTTACAAGGCAGTTGGGATTCCAGCTAATAAAGGGCAGTTCCTTCTGTATTTCCTCATCCCATTCTTATATATTTAACCTACTAGAATATATATATTTTTTGCCATCAAGTCACAGCTGACTTATGGGGACCCTGTGGGGGTTTCAAGGCAAGAGACATTCAGAGGTGCTTTACCATTGCCGGCCCCCACATCACAACCCTGGTGTTCCTTGGCGGTCTGCTTCCAAATACTGCCCAGGGCTGACCCTGCTTCGCTTCTGAGATCTGATGAGATCGGGCTAGCCTGGGCTATCCAGGTCAAGAATACTGGGAACATATGCAGCATGAAAATATGGATTAGTTAAGGCTTGACCCCCTTTAGCTATTTAAAGGTAAAGGTTCCCTTGCTCGAAAGCCAGTCGAATCTCTCTAGGGTTGCGGTGCTCATCTCCGTTTCAAAGCCGAAGAGCCAGCGCTGTCCGAAGACGTTTCCGTGGTCATGTGGCCGGCATGACTAAACGCCAAGGCGCACGGAACGCTGTTACCTTCCCACCGAAGTGGTACTTATTTATCTACTTGCAATTTCTCGCTTTCAAACTGCTAGGTTGTCAGGAGCTGGAACTAGAGATGGGAGCTTACTCCATCATGCGGCACCCGGGTCTCGAACTGCTGAACTACCGACCTTCCACAGCCTGCAGTTCAGCGTCTTAACCACTTGAGCCACCGCAGCTCCAATTTAGCTATTTAAATGTTGTTATATTTTTAAAAGCCCATCCCAGCACTGAACACTGATCGGCCTGTTCCTGCCCTGTTCTCAGTTGATAGCAGCCACTCTTCCAAGAATTTGATGTAATTGCTTTTGTCGTATGGAAGCAGTCTGTTGTCTCTTGCTTTAGCCAGGATGTGAAGAATATGGAGATACCAAATGACAGGATGGTCCCTAATGAACCTGCCAGCGTTCCAGACTCAGCTGAGCTAATTGCACCTGGAACACCAATCCAGTTTGACATTGTGCTGCCTGCCATGGAGTTCCTGGATCAGAACAGGGGTGGCAGGTACAGTTGGTGGAAAACCCTTCCCCTTGGCAATGCACTCCTTTTCTCTTATTGAGCCTTTTCTCATATAAGAAGGTGCTCATATCCAAAGGGCGCTCCTCTTCTGTGTTGCAGACGCACAAACCCATTTGGAGAGTCTGAAGATGGCCAAAAAGAAGATGAAGAAGGTAAGGACTGTTAGAGCTGTTTGTAAACCGTAGAGTTGCATTAGACAATGTAGGACAAGACCCTCCTGCTCATCCTTACACTAACCCATGAGATCCATAAAAATTGTTTGTAAGCAAGAGAGCTGGAGCCCTATTGCAGCAGCTCCCCCACATGGCTTAGCAGGCAAACCAAATTGCAAAAACTGGTCACTTGTCAGCTCGATCTGGGAGAAAGCTTCCTCATCCAAAATGCTGACCCAGCTTATTTAAACAACATTTCAGAGAGCAACTGTGTTGGTCTGCAGTAGAACAGCTCGATTTGAGTCCAGTAGCACTTTAAGAGACCAACAAGATTTTTCGGGTCTCTTGTTGATCTCTGAGGGGCTACTCGGCTTGAACCTAGCTGTTTATTGAACAAAGTGGTTGTTTGTCCAGTGCTAAAGGTGCAAGAACTGTCTCAGTGGATCAGACAAGATCTGTCTAGTCCAGCCTCTTGGTTCCAACAGCAGCCAGCCAGATGCCCCCCAGAAGCCCTCAGGTAGGGCACGGAGGCAGTAGCCTCTGCTTGTGTTTCCCCCTGAATCTGGCATTCAGAAGAATTCTTGCTTCTGCATATAGTAGCTAGAGTGTGGGAAGGATTTGCCTGGGAGTGGGAGATGAAGTCACCTGATCAGCATCTTCAAAATACATTGGCTAGTATGCTGCCAGTTCTGCTGAAGACCAGCCTACATTTATTTATTGAGTTTTCTGTCCCACCCTACCCCACAAGAAGGCTCAGGGAGGCCTACAATCAACACCAGTACAATTAAAATTGAAACATCAATTCATGGAAGAGAAACACTGAATACCAATTTAAAATACCTAGCGGCAGCTCAGCGATTCATTTGAGTCTGCTGTACGCTGAGCTCATGCTGGGTGGGGTGGGGTGGAGGATTGCTCTATTTCAGCCTGACAGTCACTCCTGGCATCCATGATGGAGCAGGGGGAGGCTGATGGGAGTGCTTGAAGCAGGGGAGACTATCATTATCTGACATCCACCGCCTTAACCAAAGGCCTGGTGGAACAGCTCCATTTTACAGGCAACAGTTCCCGCAGGGCCCTGATCTCCATCATGCACATGTTCTACCAGGCCGGGACCAGGGCTGAAAAAGCCCTGGCCCTGGTTGAGGCAAGGTGGATGCCTTTCGGGCCAGGGACTAATAGACGGTCCCGCAGGTATGCAGAAAGTTCATGAGTAAGTTCCCAAAGTCTTTTTTGTAAAAGGCAGACTGTGTGGGCTCTAGTTTGAAAGGGGATTTGCAAGGGAGAGAAAATTTTATGCAGCTCCCTTCCTGTATTGTTTTTCTTGAGATGGCCCATAAAGCTGCCATTTCACCCATGGGATTCTTGACATACTGAACCAGGTTGGGGGCCTTTCAGCTTAACTGAGATGGGATCATAGTTGCGTATGCCTTGGTGACTTCCACGACTGTTGTAACCGACTCTGTGTAGGGCTGCCTTTGAAAAGTTATCAAAATGTGACTTATGAGGAGAGAACGCCAGTGGGCAGATGACATCTGTTGTGAGGCATCCATGTTGGCTCTCTGCTTACTTCTGGGCCCAGTGTAGTAGTAGTGTTGACCTCTGAAGTTTTACATAGTTTGGGTCCAGGATCCCCAAATGCCTCTTCAACACAAAACCATCTGGAGAAGCCCAGTTCCGTGTTTGTTTGTTTGTTTGTTTATTTGGCTTTTTTGGCTGCCCTTCCTTTGAAGAAAGGCTCAGGGTGGCTTAAAGCAGAACCTACTGGATAATCAGTGGCTAGTTCCGCAGCACCAGGCTTGCTCAGTGGTATTTTGGAGACTGCAGAACGTTCTCCTCCTAAAAGCTCACTCGGCATCATCCCAGTTACATTTCAGAATGACTGTTGTGTTCTTTCTGCAAGCATTCAGTCTATGTTAAATAGGGATCCCAAGTCCTCCTGGGGGGCGGGGAAACCCCCGCCCTAGAGGTCCGTTCCCCGGTGGCGCCGGATCGGGCCCCGGGGGGGACTCCACCCCAACGTGTGCGTCACCCGGAAGTGACGCAGGCACGCCGGGCACGCTGGGGGCGGGGCCACGGCCATACAAGGGAAAACTCTATGGTTTTCCCTTGTATGGCCGTGGCCCCGCTCCCAGCATGCCTGGCGTCCTTCTGTCACTTCCGGGTGACGTGCGTGCAGCGCACGCACACGCACAAGACGCCGGCCGGGACCCCCTTGCTCCTGGCAAAGATAGACTTGGCAACCCTAATGTTAAATAAGCTGCTGTTGGTTTCATTTTAATCAATGCTGGCTGCAGTGTCTCTTACCCCTTTTGGATTTATTTTGTGTGTTTTTTAATTGGGGTGGGGTTGGTTCTTTTGCCCTAGCGATGCAATATGTATTTTAATTTGAACTGTGAAAAAAAGTGTTTTAATAATGAAAAGCACTGTCTGACGTGAAGTGAAAGGTGTCTTTGTAAGATATGTGAGAATGCATTCACACATCCTTGTCAACGCTGCCATGTGCCAAGTGGCCCAGCGGTCACTTACACTGAAGAAAAGAGTTTTCTGATAACAGAATGCCGAAGCTGTTGTCTTGGAGAGGGAAATGGAAATCGACATGGGGGAAAGATGCTCCTTCCTTTATTTTCTTTTTCCAGATTCACTCTTGCAGCAGATGTTCGTAGTTCGCTTTCTAGGGTCTATGGCCGTCAGATCTGATCAAACAGTGGAAGTGATCTATGAAGCCATGAGGCAGGTGCTGGCAGCTCGAGCCATTCACAACATCTTCCGTACGACAGAATCCCACCTCTTGGTCACCAGCCATGATCTGAAGTAAGTTCAAGGTGGCTCTTGTCCTTTCTTTCTCTTTGCTCCCTCTCTTAATCCAACCTGTCAATAATATTTTGAGGTGATATTTAGCTAGACTGTTGGGCTATGATATGGGAGACCAAGATTCAAATTTGGCTCTGACAGGGGCTCTGACAGGGGAAGCTCTCTAGTGACCTTTGGCCAGTCACACACACTCAGCCTAGCCTACCTCATAGGGTTTTTGATGAGGATGAAATGGTAGAGGGGACAGCAGTATTATAAAAGGGCCTGGTTAGGTCATAGCCTTATCCAGGGCTGCAGTAGAAAAGTGTCACACTTTGCTTACATGGCTTCCATTGAATGAGAAATCCACTGTGTCTGGCCGCAGTCCACAAATAGAAATAGCAGATCCACTGTGCATGCAGATCCTCCACATTTACATGGACATTTCCTCTATTAAAATATACAAGAGAGTTTATGGGCTGGTACAAGCAGTCTGGAGATCCAGTTTCTGGCTCTGACCTAGATCCAACCTAGTCATGACTAAAATCACATTGAAAGTAACTTGACTACTTCTGTCACAAGTAGACCCATAAGAACATAAGAACATAAGAGATGCCAATGTTGGATCAGGCCAAAGGCCCATCCAGTCCAACACTCTGTCACACAGTGGCCAGAAATACCAGTGCCATCAGGAGGTCCACCAGTGGGGCCAGGACATTAGAATCCATCCCACTGTTGACCCCCCCCCCCAGCACCAAGAAGACAGAGCATCACTTGCCCCAGAGCCCCTATCTATACCTTGTGGCTAATAGCCACGGATGGACCTCTGCTCCACATGCTTATCTAATTCCCTTTTGAAGCCGTCCATAAGAAACGTTCCTTGGTTTCAGTAAGGAAGTCACAACTTAACTTGAGGCAGCATGACTATTTATGTATAAGAGGTTTCTCTCTCATCAGGCTCAAGGCAGGGTGCTTTAAGATATGCCAAGCATATAACAGAAGAGCTACAGTAAAAAACAACAGGCCCTGACCTGGATAGCTCAGGCAAGGCCAGTCTCATCAGATCTCCGAAGCTAAGCAGGGCCAACCCTGGCAAGTATTTGGATGGGAGACCTCCAGAGAATACCAGGGCCGGGAAATAGAGGCAGGCTATTAAGCCAGTGCCACTTCTCTGAACATCCTCCATGCCCCAGTAGGAGTCGCCAGAGGTCGCCAGGGCCTCCAGGCACACGCACACACAACTACAACAAACCAACCCAACAACAGTGCAATCTTAGAGTTACAACCTTCCAAATCCGTACTTAGAAGGTATAACTCTGTTTATGATTGCATTGAAAACTCTACAGCACAATTGCTTACCAAGATTAACTCACCTGATCACCACCTCTGTTCTTTCTATGCTATTAAATCATGGGAAAAACCTAACCTGAATTCTTTTTTCTTTCTTAAACATTTATTCTACCTGCAGATTAATAGATCCTCAAACCCAGGTTACAAGGACAAGTGTAAGTATATTCGTCCTCACACTATTAATACTGCAACCATGCCATTTTGTAAAAGCTTCCTTGTGGGATAAGCAGCTACTCATCTAAATTCTCAAACCTGCTTTTCCAGTTTGAACTTGCCAGTGTGACACAGTTTGCTGCCCATCAAGATAACAAGAGGCTTCTTGGGTTTGTGGTTTGTGATGCTGAGTCTCCAGGTGAAGATTCCAAGAGCGCATATGTCTTTGAGAGCAACACAGAAGGCGAAAAGGTCTGGAGATGGCTTTGCTCTTAATGCATTTTAAAACAAAAAGTTCCAGTTTTCATCATCTGTAGGAATGTAGTGAGTTGTGATAAACATTTACCTTGCCCAGATTTGCTGACGTACAAGTTCCAAGATTGATTTTCTTAGCAGTTACCTTGATTTTATAGCCCCCTCAACCTGAAAATTTGCCATTTGAAGACTATACTCCAGTTCTGAGGAGTAAGGTTCTGAAAGAGTGGCCTAAAACAACCTTCAACTTTGTAGAACCCACCTGGAAAATAGTACTTGTGTACCAGTTGGTTTCTGTCCAAGGCCTGGAAGTAAAAATTATCCTCTTGTGCTGTATGTTCCATTGTATGCATGGTTGGCAAATGTTTGCAAAGGTTCTACAGAAAAGGGAGGCAACTCATTCCGCTGGAAGTCCACCTCTAGGTCTCTGCCTGCTGTTGAGAGCCTGCAGAAGGGGGCAGAGACCCAGTTGTGGCCCTCTCTCCCACTGTAAATTTGTAACCAGAGGTGAGAAATTGAGGACCTTGGGCTATAGGTCATCATTGTCTACCTCTGTCCTACAGCCTACTTAGTATAGTGTTTGAGAATGTCTCCTGCTTCTTTCCTTTGTAAGCATACAAACCAGCTGTTACATGATTGGCAGTGTGGGGTGGGGAAGAGTATCACAAGAGAATAGGACAATGTAAAGGAGTTATTAGAGCTTCTCTTCTTTTTGTTGTTGTTGCTGAGTACTATTACCCACCCTGATCCTGGGGTCACAGAGCAAAGTTTCAGAAACTGTCCTAAGACTGAATCTTGTCTGAATGTGTTTGAGCAGTTGTCCATAAGACTGTGGACAGGGAAGACATTCTTGCAAGTTATCCTAAGGCAATTTTTTCTTCTGCTGCAGATTTGCTATGCAATAAGCCTCGGAAAGGAGATCATTGAGGCTCGTAAGGTAACGTATACTCTAGTTAATTCCATGCCCCTTTATCTCCAGTTTTGGGCCAGGGCTGTAGCTTTGAGGACTTATTGTTGCGACAAGATCTCTAGTCCAAACAGTTCTTGTTCACTCTGATACTATGTCAGTTTGATCTAGGGATGAATCAGATTCCCTAGATTATAAAGGTAAAGGTTCCCTTGCTCGAAAGCCAGTCGAATCCGACTCTAGGGTTGCGGTGCTCATCTCCGTTTCAAAGCCAAAGAGCCAGCGCTGACATAGGATCCATGCCCAGATGTTGTACACGCTCTGGGTATGAACCAATAATAGGGAACATCTTTTTTAGTTTCACTGATTTCAGCAGAAACTACAAGCATATATGTAGTTAGCTCCCTCTGAACTCGGTAGCCCTTAATTAAGCCAGCGTTGTAGAGTGGTTGGAGTGTTGAACTAGGATCTGGGAGCCCAGGCTTGAACCCCCACTCTGCCTTGGGAACTGGTGGCCTTGGGCCAATCATTCTTACCTCAGCCTAACCTACCTTACAGGGTTGTTATAAGGGTAAAATGGAAGAGAAGCGACTGATGTGAGCTGCTTTAGATCCCCATTGAGGAGAAAAGTGCGATATAAATATCTAAATAAGAACAAATAACAAAATAAACTTGGGAACAACATAGGACTGTATCAAGTGATCTCTGTGGAGTGAGTCAGAATTTAGGGGTGGGGAGATGATAACGGGAAAAATGGATAAAAGTAGGGTAGTTCTTTAGAAGCTAAATCTGACTGGATTTTTTCCCTTCCAACATTATTCACTGGTAATCCATTCCCAGTGTTTCTCTCTGGAGTAAGAATAGTTGCACAAACACCTCCACGTTTACATCAACTTGGCCTTTGGAAATGCAAAGATGTCCTGCGGATTCAGCAGCTAGAATTTTGTGGATGTTTGCTTACTAGAGCATAGTTAATCAGGAAGCACTAAGAACAGGAGAGATAATTCACAAATACCATCTTGGTTGGAACCTAGAGATACTATGTCTTCCTGCTGGATGGGATCCAGTGATGCATGAGAGGAGTTCTACTCACACAATTGGGCTTTCCTACTTTATCTTCCTTTTTGCACCCCTCTATGCCACCTCCAAAGCTGTTCTTAAAATCGATTAATCCTCAGGGACTGCACTGAGGGGTGAGAGGATATCACTTGCATGAGCAGAAGCTCCTTTTTGTATCAGAAGTCCAGGCTTTGAAAATTACCCAAAATTTCACTTATGTTTCTCCTGCACCATATCTATTATGTCAAACAGGACAAGCATACAATGGGAATTGAGTTGAAAGATAGCAGATGGGCATGAACTGGGAAAATGGAGGTTCGTCAGGTCTCACGAACCCTAGTTTGCGAACCTCCACAAGATTTGCGCAGTTTCCAAGCAGGGGGGAACAAAAGGGATTGCTGAACTGGCTTGCATCTAATGGACGCTTCCAGGGGGGTGGGGGGTGGAGTCAAAGGCATTGTTGAGCTGGCTTGCAGTTCAGCAGTGTTTTTCTCTCTCTCTGCAGAAGCCACAGCGGCTCTCGCAAATGAAGTCAGAAGCCATTTAAATACCTTCTGAGCTCACTGGCAAGTTGCACTAAAGGGTTCCTGACCATTGCCTTGGGGGCCAGCATGTCTGCCCACAAGCCCTCTTAGGAACTAAAAAAACTACCACAAAAACCATGGCGGTTTGTGGACAGTTTGTGAACAGTGCGATTGCACGGATCTTGGTCCATGAACGCACGAACCTGCCCGGATTGTTACGAAATTTGGTTCGTAATTCAGTTCGTGCCCATCCCTAGTTTTGAAAGATGATAGTGTGATACAACCTGTATTGTCTCCATTTTTGCTGATTTACCTGGTTTGTATGTCATATTTTAACACATTATAGCAGCATGAATTAGTATTATTTTTAAAATACACAGTCCATAATGTTATTGACTGAAATTCCATTGTGTTCACTAACTTCATTCCATTACTGTTTTATTGTGTTATCTCCCATTTAGGATCCAGAAGCACTAGCTCAGTTAATGTCATCCATGCCCTTGACCAATGATGGAAAATTCATGCTACTGAATGACCAGTTGGAAGAAGATGCTGGTGTGCATGGAGATGGACAGGAAGAGTCTGAAGCATAATCTAGAGGATTTGATGTTGCACATAATAGGTCAAATTCTGTGCTCTCAGTTATGATCCATTGTGAGTGGGTTCTTCTTGGTGATAGAATAGGAGGAGAACTGGGCATGGATTCTTGGTGTGGTGACAATCTTTGAAGTTCTTACAGCAATCAGCACCAAGTCACCTGCTGCTAGCATTTAGGAAAGCTTGGTGGCCTACCAGCAACGTTTTTAATGCAAAACATACATACACAGTGGGGCTGTTCTTGAGATGCTGAGCCACCTTTGCTCCCCTGTGTTATTTCCTTAGGAATCAGACCATAAAGTCCAGCTACTTTGAGTTTCCTACTGTAATCAGGACTATGTGCACTCCTTGAATTGATTGTATTCAGACAGCATAATTTTGCAATCTGTGTAAGTTATGTAAATGTAAATTTCTGCTTATGGTGGTCAGGGGAGGATCAAGCTTCACCCCCCCTGCCCCCATGGTTTCTTAAGATTTAACCAAGCATTGCAGCCAACTGTTCAATTTCATCTTCTTACCCACACTGGAAAGAGATTGGAGGGTCTCGAAAGACCAGATGCTGCCCTCAGTAACATACCTGGAATACACACAGCTCAATGAAATCTTTTTTCCCCACAGTCTAGTCCTGTATCTTAACAGTTCAAAAGAAAGGCACTGCTTAATTCCATGTGAAGTTGTTTTAGGCTCTCGTGTACTTTTAAAAGTATAACACTATTTTGTGCTAGGCTGTTTACAAAACCATTTGATAAACACTTTTTTCCTATTAATATCTATTTTTATACTGTAGCTGGAGCAAGCTTTTAATATTATTCTAAGTGCCTACCATTTTTGTGTGGACCATATTTGTACATTAAGTGAAGTAGGCATCTGAGCCCAGAAAGTTAGCAAGTGGGCCAGATGCTGTGCATTGCCTGTGTACAGGCTTTGGTACTTGCTCCCCAGCTGTGTGTGTGGGGGAAATGGCAGCAAACATCCTGTCAGAACCAGAAGGGGGTTAAGTAATTAAATAAATATTCCTCCCCCAATTTAACCTGAAAGGGGCCTTCAAGCAAGTTGCAGAAAATAGCATCTCTGCACTTTAGTGGCAAAGCAAGGCCCAGGGAAACCTGTTTCTTCAGAAGACAAAACTGTTAAGTATAATCTCGTGTGCAATTTAATGATGCTCATGGATCAGCACAGAATTGGGAAGTACCAAAACAACAAAAATTCTAGTCATTTTTAAATGCAAGTAACATGCAAGAACAGAGCTGGATCTAACAAAGAAGATTATTTTCTTTGTGGGTATTTTATAAGTAAACGTTTTAATGTTAAAGCAAAGTCTACATCTTGCAATACAAATGTTTATAGCAATAATGCTAGATTAAAATCTTATTTAACTATGTTGGGGTGTGTGAATGTTTGACATTGGCCTCTGAAGCACAAGCAGAACCATTTCAGTCTAGAGTGCCTACAACTGGCACACAGTATGGTATGAAGTCTGGAAACAAATGCTCTTCTAAGACTTTTTGGACAAGTGCTTTGAAAAAAGGGGATGTTTTTTAAACCAAAAGTTTAGTGATCTTTGACAAACATTGTTGGGCCTGTAATGTAGTGGTTAAGGTACAAGCTTAATGTCCTGCATTCTCTTTTTAAAATCTCAGGAAGCAAAGCTATAAGAAACCCCTACTAGGGAACAGTGGTCCAGCTTTGCTACAAGGTACCTTTATGTGTAAAACACTTCCAGTCTATGATATGACCAATGAATTATTTGCACTCATATGATCTACTTAAGGCTAAATGAAACGGATAACCAAGCAAAGTATTGTCAGGTTTGTATCAACTACAAAATACTTTGCTTCAGAGTCCATCCTTGTCTTATACCTGTACTAGGGAGCAAAGCCCGTTGAGGAGGTAGACAACGGGCCGGCTAGACAGGTAGGGTGGGTGGGTGAAGGAAGGAAGAGGGGAGGGAGAACGCTGGCCCCATCTGTTCGGCAGGGCAGGAGCACACCCCCCTCGCCTCCTCCCCCTCCCCCCTCTTACCCAGGCGGCCTCGGCTCCAGGCACCGGTGCTTCTCGCCGTCTGGCCCGCCAGATAGGCGAGCAGTGCCTCGACCCGGGCGGCGACCCCCGTTACGGGGAAAGTCGCCTGCCGCCCCTCGTCCCTCCCCGCTGCCGCCTCCCATTGTGGCGCTGGCCGGCTGGAGGCCTGCGAGCGCCGCGGGCATTTTCCGCCAGTTCCTGCACGGCTCTCCGAGCCAACGTCCAGAGCCTGGGGAGACATGAGAGGCTGGCAGGCGCATCGGCGGGCGAAGGGACGGAAGGCATCCGTGTGCCTGTGCTGGAGGAGAGCCCTCGCCTGCTTACCGCCCCCTTCGAGTAGCAAAGAAAAGGCCAGGGCGAACAGCGCACGTTGGCGCCTCGGGAATCCTCCTGCTGCCTAAGACGCTGCCTCCACCCCCGCGGCTGCCGACGTCTCCCGGGCGGCGGCTCGTCCTCCGTGGCCGGGAAGCCTGGAGCTCCAGGGCGATTGGGGGGAGGGGGAGCAGAACATGTGCTCTCTGCTGCGTGAAGCTGCGTCGGAGTGGGACTCACACGACATGGCCAATGGAGCCTGTGTAAGCCTTTGACGGACAGTTCAGCCGGCCAAACACTGTGGGGGCGCATTTTCTCTCCCCTGCGTGAGTTTGCGTCTTACTCAATTATATATAAGGAGAGATTATCATCAATGTAAAAAAACAGAAATTTCAACCTTCTGCCTGCTACTTCCCATAATCCAGGCAGCCTCTCTCCTAATATAAGCAAATATACTAGATTGTATAACTTTGAACTGTTTGCCCTTTCAACTGCAAGACGATGGCTCAATTTCTTGGAGCAAGAACACCATAGGAACAGTGTGGCATATGAAAAATAACAGTTTCTAAGTCGCTCTCCAGAATACAGTAATCCTGGCACTCTGTTCTAGATATCTCTGAGTACATACAGTGGAGTAGTTCTTCCTCTAAGCAGCCCAAAACTCCTCTCTTAGGATTGGGAGACTTTTCTGAAATTTGACTTTTCTGTTTTCTCTTATAATGTTTAAGTTATTCTTAAAACATAGTTTAAAATAATTCATTCTGAGATTTTTACAAAGTTATGGAAATAATCTTCTAAAAATATTTTATGCAGTAGTCAAATGTAGACTTGTTCACAATTTTAATGCTACTAGCTTTTTTTGCTCATGAGGTAGAATTTTTGCTCACAACACTGGAGTTTAGAGGGAACCTTGCTGCCAACTAGGGATGGGCACTTTCAAGATTTTGCCCCGGATCGAACTGACTCAATTCCCGGACCAGTTCTCAAACCAGTTCGCGGACCGGTATGGATGCAAAAAAGACCCTCGAGGGGTCCCAGGGGACCAAATTCTCAGCATAATTCAAACTCACTGTCCTCAATGTTCCCACCAAGTTTGGTCCCTCTTGAACTTTGGGGGGCTAAGCTATAGACCCCCAAAGAGACTATGCTTTTCAATGGAATGTCCCCTTCGTTGGTTTGGGAGCAACCAAAACTGACCCAGGTGAGCTAGAGGCCTCCAACTTGCACAGCTGGTCCTTGGGGTGGCCCTCCACATGCCCCACACAACATGTGCCTGTCAGGTCTGGGGAGGTCTGAGTAGTGGACCCCCAAGACCAGTACCCTCAGGAAACTGCTTCTGGAGGACTTGTCCAGTGATGGTTTCAGACAGTCCAGAGCAGAACTGGTTCAGCTACAGGCACCCAACTCCCAGAGGACCTCCCTGCGACCACCTGCATGGTTGTGAGTGCCTCTGTCTTCCGGGGGCCAACCACCCAGCCCTTTTGACATGAGAACTGGTTGGGACCCAGCCTCCCACCCTGCCCAGGAAGGTGACAAGGATGGGTGGTGCTCTTTCCCATTTACCCTTAAACGGCAATAGGATCGCCAACCAGGGCAGAACCTCCCACCCAGCCTGGGGCCTAGGGAACACCTGCACAGGGGCAGGTGGTGCTCTCTCCCCAGGCCCACTCTCCACCCACTGGCAACGTGACAACCGGGCAGGGCTGACCCTCCTGCCCTCCCTGGGGCCCGAGGAACAGCTGCACGGGAGGGGTGCTGTCTCCCCAGGCCTCACCCACCAACCATGTGATATCCAGGCAGGGCGGACCCTCCTGCCTGGGTGCTTTCTTCCTGGGCCCACCCCTCCACCCACCGGCAATGTGATATCGAGGCAGGGCCAACCCCCCCCCATCCTGTCCGGGGCCCAGGGAACACCTACATGGGGATGGGTGGCACTCTCTAAGTCCCGTCCTCCATTCACCAGCAACATGACAACCGGGCAGGGCCAAAACCCCTGCCCAGGGCCTGGGGAACACCCACAGGGGGTGGGGGGTGCTCCCTCCCCAGGTCCCACCCTCCACCCACCAGCAACTGAGGCCTGTTATTCCAGTCCCAGAACATGTCTGCTACCTCCAGGGTCTGTCATACCACCCTGGGGCCTGCCATTCCAGTCCCAAAGTTTTTGCTACTCCGAGGCAGTGTTCCCTCTAAGTTGAGTTACTGTGAGCTAGCTCACAGTTTTTTGCCTCTGGCTCACACATTTTTGTCTTAGCTCAGGAAATATGGCTTCAGAGCAAGCTAATTTATGCAGTAGCCAAATTGCTCCCTCAGAACTTTAATGCCAGTAGCTCACAAAGTAGAATTTTTGTTCACAAGACTCCACAGGTTAGAGGGAGCATTGCTCCCAGGGGCTGTCATTCCACACTGGAGCTTGTCATTCTAGTCCCATAACACTCCTGCATCCCCCCACCTCCGGGACTGTCATTCCAGTCCCAGAGTACTCTATTTGGGCCCAGAGACCTTAATGGAATTTTCTTTCCAACTCATCTTGTGCTGTAATGTATTTCAATAGAGCCCATGCAAGTCAATTGGCATTTGGCTCCCATTATTTCCAATGGGCAATCCTGTTCCTTTTAGTACATTACCCCCCCAGCAGGCAGAGCAAGGAGCCACTTGCAGAACCCATGGGGGGTGGGAGGAACTCGGGTGTTTGATTTGCCAAAGAAACTGGCAACCCCTAAGTCAAACAAAAAACACACTGTAAAAGCAAACCAGTTCAACCCACGTTTCCCACCCCTTGCATCAAAGAAAAGAGATGGGACAGGAAAAGGCATTGTGGTGCTGGAAAGCGGGCAAGAAAAAGACACGGGATGAGGCTTTTTGTCTGCCAGTTTATATCATCGCCAGGAGATCCAGCAGGTTTCTCCACCCACCCATCCTGCAACCCCAGTAAATCTCCCCCCCCCACTCCAGCCCACCATGAGATTTTTCCATGCACAAAAGGAGCACTAGCTTCAGAGAACCCAACATGAAACAAACAATAGTCACACACCACCTGGGAATACACACACACACACCATTCCAAGGGAGAAGGATGGACATCTGTGATTGTGAATCAGAGATGCCCGTCAGCCTCAGATGCTAGATATTGGTCCCTCGACGGATGGAAATTCCCACCCACTTTTCCATGCAAAATTGCAGGGGTGGAGTTTCTCTGACAAAAGTGCCCAAATGCTTCTGAGCTAGGCAGGAGAAGTTTGCGCACTCGGGGGGGGGGGGGAACATGACCTTCGAGTCAGTCTGTCGAGCTTCAAAAAAGGCAAAGTTCAGCCCGGATTTTAGCTCAGGGTTTAGGTCTGTGCACATCCCTACTCCAACTGTTTCTGTGATCTCTTCTGCGGGATCCATTCCTCTGTGTTGTAGGAGGGTCCTGTCTATCAGTACAGCATTCAGAAACTACAAACCAGCATCAGACCATGACTACACAAAAACCAAAGTAAGTCCAGCTTCTAACATTACATTTATTAACATTACATACAGAGTATTTAACAGGAAAAAGAACAGTGAGGTAACAAAATACCTTTTAATGAAATGAGTTAGAATAAGGTGTTATATTTGGTCCCCTTCATTCCTGAGAATTTGAACATAACCACTGATCAGGTGAACTGGTCAATTTTACCTCCATGACAACATGCAGCAGGACCTCAAAAGCTGCATTTTGGTCAGAAGTTTGAGCATAGAAGTGTACAGTCAAAGTGCTTTGGTGGCTTTGTTATTTCGACCCCCTTCCCACCGCTGCTAAGCTAGAAAAGCCAACGACACCCCTCCTAGGTTTAATCCTCTTCCACTTGGACTTCTGGGCTTGTAGATTCATGTTTTGTTATATATGCCACACAAAAAAACTGGCAAGAAGAAGTCAACAGTGCATAAAGTCTGGATGTGGGGGGAGTTTCCCTTCATTTCTGCCTCTATAAACCCCCACAGGAAATGACTGTAGTTGGTGCTTTCATGCCTGAAAACAGACAGGAGAGGGGCAAAGGGAGAACAGTTCTGCCACATCATCTTAATATGCTGGCTTTTATCATTTACACTAAATGGCTGCAGACAGTCCCCCCCCCCCAGATCAGTCGCACACCACAGATACAACAACTGTCTGCCTGAAGCCCCATGAAATAAAAAGGGTTCTTCTATAGATCCCACAGCATGGCACTAGTAGGAATGTTACCACTAGCAGCTGCGGGAATGTAAACTAGAAATGGCTCTCCTATTAATTGGTTATATCGGAAGAAACTTCTCCTGTTGGTTATATACTACATTTAGAGAAGTTCGGAGCGCAATGACTACCATCTTATATTCACAAAGAGAACAGAATGTACATATGTATATATTCACAGAAACAGTGCATATGCATGAATTTAATCTTAGCTGAAGACTAAAGATGTTTATTTTTAAGACTGTATCATCAAGACCATATTAGTTTGCTTAGGACTCTGCATTTAAGGCCATATGATACACTTATAACACTAAGGCTTCTCTCCATTTAGAAGCCAAAGAGTGAAACAGGAATGTAGCATCAGTCTCTGCAGGACTGAGGCTGACCTAGGCTGGCAGCTTGTCTGGATTCCAGCAGTCTATGACAGAAGACATTTAAGCTAGGACATAAGTGAATATGGGGGGGGGGGGAATAAACAGCAATGCCAGCTATGTTGATTTCATCTCTCAACAGCATTCAGAAACAAAGTTATGAAGTTAAACAGCACGTTAAAAAAAAATCACAAATGAGCACCCTCAAGGGCCACTTGAACAGACAGGATGATGAAACGCAAATCTGAACTGAGCAACTCAGGATCATTGTACGCTTGGATGGTGCTGCTGGGTCACTTTCAGAGGGTGAAAAATTCCATGCCAGTTTGGTCCCATCAATTTCAACAAACCATCACTGCTTTAGATCTGTGCAACAGAGCAAGAAATGCAAATCAAAGATATATTTTATACCTTCTCTCCTGCCTGTACATTTTTATCCTGCAAAAAAACTCCAGATGATGAACATAGTTCTTTCTCCATTCCTCCATTTCATCCAAACACTCTGTGAGGAATATTGTGCTGAGTGTATTTGACTAGCCCAAGGTCAACCAGAAGTTTCCTGGTAGATGGGGGATCTAAATCTCAGTCTCCCACTCTAACCACTCACACTGACTGTTCTATGTATATTTAGATCTGAACATATTGATCAAATTCTTATAGAAGTAATCATTGTTCTTACTGTTCACATCAACTTCCTCTGCTATAAAATGATGGGAAACACATCTACAAATTGTAAAGAACAACAGTTCCCTTAACAGTTTGCTACATTTTTGTAGGGTTGTACCAAATATTTGCCAGTTCAGAGTGTCATTTTTAACTGACAATCTCAGTGCAGCAGACATTTTCCCCCTAACATCCACTTATGAGTGTTATAGCAGTTACTTTAAAGTCCTGTTAATTCTGTGCCCTTTTGTAACCTAGCAACTGCTGCTGCTTCCTTTCTAGATTTTTCATAGGCATCATCCCAGCCAATCAGTGATCGTGCAGTGACTGGAATGTCACAGCACTGCACAGCAATCAAGTTTGCAAACATGATACCATCAATGCAACAGAAAACAACTAAAACAAACAAAAATAATAAAAGGTTTAACAAAAATAAATGGGTGTAATCCCCCCCAAAAGGAGCAATGTCTGCACACATATTGACATTCTGAAAAAAAAGAACAGTTTTAATGTTGCTTGACCATCATGGGAGGGCAGTTAAAAACAAAAGTCAGATATAATGGGGAGGTGACCAAGTCAGAAGTGGAAGTAAAGGAAACAGGATTTAGGAAGAAACAAAGAGCAGCAGGACCCTGCAGAATGGGAAACAGTGTGACAGAAGAACCACCACGGGGAGGGGAGACTGGAGTAGGACCGAGCAGAGAGAAACTAAAATAGCCTGTCTGTCAGGTTCCACAGCAAGTAACTCTCCACACACGTTTCCTAAGAAGCGTTATGCTTTATTAGAGTACAAAACTGGTACCATATCCACAGGATTATTGTTAGGAATGACTATGGGGCGGAAACATCCCTACATATAGCAGGACGAGGCAAATGGCTAAGCAAATGAACTCCGAGCGCGCAGGCAAGAATTCTCCCAGCGGGAGATTACATAATGAGCAGGAGACTCGCAGGGTCTCATGAGAGCAGTAAGATTCACACCCGAGGTGGAACGCAAGCCCTCCCTTCCTCACAAGGCTTGACAGATAACACAGTCTCGCAGAGCTGGCTCCCACGGTCTCCCAAGCAATGTTTACTGCAAGCGGCTGAGCTGCGAGCAAGCGGGAACCGGGAGGGAAACAAGCAAAACATGGCAGCTAGCTGACACTGTCAGCAAATGTGAGGACAGCAACAGCCAGCCAAAGGAAGGAAAAGAACAGACACAGCAAGGGCAGGGGGGCAATAATGGGTGAATTTGTTATGTTCTCTCTTGGGATTCACACAGTAAAGGTAACTAAGAGAAAACTGTGTGGAAAAGGACGCTACAGTAGCAAAGGCTAAATGGTAGAAACTACAAAAGCTCGATTTACTAGAATTTTACAAAAATGCAAGAAATTACAATTCAGCAGGTGAACTCAAAAAACCAACAGGTAAGTATAATATAGAAATACAGCAGGTGAACTCAATATAAATAATTCAAGGTAAATTCAATAGCTTATTTATGGCTATTATGATTTATATCTCATAGAATTCAACAGCTGTATCGAACTAGGAAAGCTGTTTTGATTATATCTACCTCAGAACTTTTTGAATAATTCTCTTCTGTAATATTAGTATCAGTCTCTACTGAGGAAGACTTCTGAAACGAAGTTTTGAGCCTTAGCTGTTGGATTACTGAATGTACCTGTTTAATTGATTTTTTGTATTTATACTTACTTATTGGACATTATACTTACCTGCTGGATTACTGCATCATACTTACCTGTTGGATTACTGAATGTACCTGTTAATTTTTTGTATTTATACTTACTTATTGGATTACTGAATATACCTATTGAACTTACCTTGAATTATTTATATTGAGTCCAACTTGTTGTATTGATATATTATACTTACCTGTTGGTTTTTTGAGTTCACCTGCTGAATTGTAATTTCTTGCATTTTTGTAAAATTCTAGTAAATTGAGCTTCTGTAGTTTCTACCATTTAGCCTTTGCTACTGTAGCATCCTTTTCCACACAGTTTTCTCTTAGTTAGCTCTCTTGGGAGTCCTCATGGGTCCCCACTTCCTGTTTCTAAACCTGAATGTAGTTACTGTTTAGGTAGGGTTACCATAGTTTGAAAAGTAAAAAAGAGGACATACTTCAAAGAAGTGATCACTATGACAAACCTCATTTTAAATACCCCTACTATCATTACTACTAACTAGCAATATCCATAGCGTTCCAACCCAAAAAGAAGACATTTCCTTCCATTTTTTTAAAAAGAGCTCAAAAGAGATGGACACCAAAAAAAGAAGACATGTCTTCTAAAAAAAGGGCATCTGGTAATCCTAGTTTAGGGGGAACGCCTGGTGCCATATATCACCACCATGTAAATAAATGCATACCAGAGCTCTCATTTCACAACAGGATCTGCAGAAGAAGAGTTAGCCAGGTCTCCGTTGCTTGTTTTTGCTGATTCTTCTACAAGAGAAAAGGGGGTAAAAGCCTCTGAAAAACTCTGTACTGTTATGTTTACAGGAGTCTTAACTCTTATACAAATGCCATAATAATCAGGTGACTGTTAACATTCACAACTCTCTCAAAAGAACCTGATTAAGATATACTGTACAGACTATAGAACCTTCACGTGACAATCCATCTAGTACTTGGACACCTGCAACAAATGGCCACTACCGGTTGCTCCACTGCCTGTCAAGGATTCCCATTTTGATCTAGGTTTCAGTATACACATTATATCACCAGTTCCACTGAGCGATTGTTTCAACAAAGCACCACAGGGGTGCCAGTGAGTGCATCAGCAGTGGCCATTAATAACCCTCTCTTTTTCTTCTATGGCCCCCACATACCCTGTCCTGCGGGACAGTGGTGTGGCCAGCAAAGGAGGACTATTATGCCATCTGGAATGGTTTTAAATTATAATTTACTGTTCTACTGTGATAATTTTAATTATATGTTAATTGTATTTTAAATGTTTTAAGGTTGTAAATCACCCAGAGCCTGCTTACAGGGTAGGCGATTCATAAATTTAATAAAATAAATAATTTTTTAAAAAGGATGTCCACTATTTCTCATTAAGTTGGAATGAATCTACCAAAAAAATCAGCTATCATCTGCCTCATCCCCAGGTGACCAAGTTGAATTTTGCAGACAATAGTCTGCGGTGCTTTCCATTTGAAAGCAACTGCCTTTGGTTTCAATGGAATATTTCCCAGCCACTGGATGACTTCCTTAGTCAAGTAGCTGACTTTTTTCAGTCTTCATCAGTTTTCCCCATCTGAAAGCTGTCATGCTGTTATACATCATGGCTGGATTCTGTCACAGAACTTTGAAGCGTTACTCTAAACTAGTAATTGAAATGGGATGTAGAAGACTCAAATACTGTTTTCATAAGAGCAAGAACACCCCACAATTTCATAATTTTTGAAAACAACAGTGCTGATACCATGGTTCCTTAGAAGCTGCAATACTTTTCACTAACCTTCTCTCTCTTTTTTTTCTTGATTCTCTTCTGCTGCAGTTTTATCTGCTCTGAAAAAGATTCTTGCACTGCTTAGTGAGAAATAGAGCAATTCAAATTCCTATGGGGTAGAAAATCAGGAAAGAAAGATATCCTTAGCAGGTGTTAATGTGCCAAAGAACGAGAGTATTTAAAGTATCTGTTTGAAGTACTTGAACACCAGAAACTCCCCAATTACTTATATTACTATTGATTGATATATTACTATCAAATGATAAAGTACACTTGGTATATCCTATAAATGAGACACTGTATAGAGAAGAAAAAGACATTTCAAAAATGAGATCAAGCCTGGATTGATAACTAAGGTAAAACTTACAAGCACAAGATGGCCTCTTTTTAAAAAGTTAACAAGAACGAAGTTTATTCAGTAAAAACATACTTTTAAAAAATCTTCTGTCCTCTCTTAACTCATTAGACTCCTCACATAGCCTAAAAACATCATTAACAGAATTTGAAAAACTGCTGGTGAATAAAAATTTACACACTAAAGGTCTCACCTCAAGGGTCTACAATATCTTGACTGCACCAAACAATTTAGTGCTGCTTCATTACCATGGCACAAAGATCTCCAAATTGTACTGTCAGACACACAATGGAGTAAATATGGAACTCCCCTGTTTTGACATGCTGATGTTTTAATATCCAACTACTAACTTATAAGATTCTCTCATGGTGGTACTTAAGACAAGTCACAATATCTCATGTCACACCTTCTGAGACATCCACATGTTGGAAATTCTGTGGGGAAAATGGGACTTTCTTACACTGCTGGTGGACGTGCAAAATTATTCAAAGCTTCTGGGTCCAAATATTGTCACATATCAAACTATATACAGGACACGAGGTCCCCTTAACCTTCGCAGCTGTACTTAATCTCTGGGACACTAGAAAATTACCAAGAGCTTGCAAAGAACTTAATTTAATAATGCTAGCTGTAGCAAAAAGCCTTATTGCCCAACATTGGCATGCTAAACTATGGGAATACTGTATTTTAGACAAGGTAACACAGCGTATTCAGAGCCAATGGTGATATAATAAGGGTTGACTTAAGTGAAAAATGGCTCCCATTCTGAAACATCTTTGGGGCTATTCATCTCAAAATACTGCTGAAGGGAAAAATGATTATTTCCCTATTGTCTACTTACATGGATCCCTTATATTCCTGAGGTGCAACACCAATATATTATATTGCATCAAATACTTAATGTTCTGGCTGACAGGTTATGTTCTTTTATAATTTCTTCCATGCTCAGTCTGATTCCAAGTGATACCTATAATTATACTCTCTCCAACTGTCATGTTTATATTTTAGATCACTTCAATTGTAGCATAATTATTAATCCGTGTATTAATGTTCTGAATGTATTTTAATGGAATTTGCTCAATAAAACTTCAAAAATTTAAAAGAAACCAACCTGCACCTGACTTGCAAGCAGGAAGTTAGTAGCCTTAATGTAACCATATGCCCCTGAACCACAATAAAACCATTAAACTTCTGTACTTCTTAATAAACTATAATTTCATTTAAATAAAAACAGCTGTTTTAACACAGAATAAACAATCTCCTTTTACCTCACAGCCACCCCCCATGCACTGACTATTCTACCAAATATATGTTCTTTGAGTTAAACTAAGAAGGCTTTGATGGCAGCAAAAATCATTCAGGAAAACTAAGGAAGGAGCCAGGATAATACAGGTCATTTCAGAGAGGGCCCAATACAGGTGTTACACACCAAGGGGTCACAAAAGGAGACCAAACATTACACCAATTAAACTGGTACAGCAGGCATTCATTGCTGCTTGTCACAAACTGAACACACCGCGTGATTGGCTTGCATCTGACTGCCACCTTTGGGCATGCTAAGTTCGACCACTGAACACATGTGCAACAAAATTCGCAGTATCCCTATCCCTCACCACACAAAACAGCTGCCCCTCTTCCTCAAAAAGGGGTAGCTCTGGCTGCTTCCATTCACGTGCCTTAATTCCTGCCTTCATACACCCAAGCACAGAGCAGGTTAAATTGGTGGGTGCAGATAATGGATGCCCCAAGATGGAGGCAATTCAAGCTTTTACAGGAAGGATTCTTCCAATATACCTCGGAAGTCTACTGAACGCTTTAGATAATTACAGGCTGGCAATAGTAAGGGTTTTCTAAAATCATGCAAGTGACAGTAACTGATACCTGCAAACAAACATCCAGTCGCTTGTGAGTAAGATTCATTGTCTGTAGCAGCTTTTCATCCTGACTACTCGACTGAACGTTCTGTTGCTTTGCTACGGCTCTGATCTCTTTCACGTACTTCTCTCGGACAGACTGGAACCAGTGGAGGGAGTCAAATTCTTGATACTGATCCAAAAGCTTCAGAATGTAAGCTACTCCTGCAAGAGTTAAAAAGTCCACTTGGTCAAGACATGCACTAAACAAATACATTAGAATGTTAATATACGTTGCACAGATTCACATCTGTGTGTGGGGGGGAGTGATCTGACTCAGGGAAGCTCATGCTGGGATAAGATGTCATTTACTGACATGAGATCACGCTTTCATCTCATCAGATATATTGCAGAAAACTGCAACATCCTGACATGGCCTCCCTTCTGCAGTCCCCATCTCTTTCCCACTCACGCACTCTGCTGGCTGCTGTGTGTAGCTCACACGGGAAGCAGGGTGGGGTTGGGCTGAAGAGAGATGTGCCTGCTCTAGCAAGGGTGGGGGCAGGTTCCCCCCCTGTTCTCTGGTGTTTCATGGGGGGAGGGAGTGGCATCTAGCGGTAGTAGCAGCAGCACCAGGCAGTGGTTGCCTGCGCCTGTACGTATCACTCAGAGGGACATCATTTGGCACCACTGCCTAATTGGTGGGTGTTGTTGGGGTTGCAACAGACTCCAGCATACTCACTATGTGGTCCTTGCCATGCAGCCCCCTCACCCCCCAGAATGTCCTTATGGATCTGACCAGCACCACCGCTATTACGTCAGCAGTTGGCCACCACCTTCACAACTACCCTCAGGATTGGGCTGCCCAGCAACCAGGTGCAGTTTTTAAGCTTCACTACAACACAAGTAACAGAAACGCCATCTGTGCAACATCTGCTTTTTTCAAAGCTTCAACAGAACCCAAGTACTGTACTTGGGGATATAATCAGAATCCCGGTGGAAGCAGTGTCTGCTAGGGAAACAGCTGCGGTGATGACATGGGGTTGGATCCATCGGAGGATTTTTGCTGCAGCCCAAAATATTCCTCTAAACATTGCTTCTGGGACACAGGGGACCACCAGGTAGTAGTAGTAGTACTTGTAGTAGTGGGGGGGGCACCAGGAACAGCATGGGTCAGGGAATCGGTGTCAGTCCCTCCCTTCCATTTGTTGAAATTCTCTGCTGGATTCTACTCATGGTGAAAAAAATTCTTTTGTACCACCCTCAGTACTCCATAACTCAGATATAGTTAAAGATCCAACTCCCCCAAATAAATTCTCTCATCTTCCATCAAGTGAGCAGATGTAGGGCTTTTGCATTGGGATAGTCAGGAAAGAAACACCCAGTATACCAAATGCATGCTGTACACACTTAAGTCGCACTCAGAAAGTATCACCCTCGACATATGATCACATATGAAGCTGCCTTACACCAGTTCAGACCAGAACTGTTTATTCTGATTGGCAGGGGCTCTACATGCTCTGAGACAGAAGTTTTCCCAGCTCTGGTACCAAAAGATCCTTTCATTAGAGAACTTAGGACACTATGCATATGTAACCATGCACTCTACAAATGAGGTATGGTACCTCCCTTTTAAAGCCTCAGGTTTTTGTAGAATTATAATCCAAGCTATCTTTTAAAGAATATAACACTGGGGAACATCTGTGACTTGGGGGTGTGTGTGTTGTTTTTTTAAAAAGTGTTCAGGAAGGATGAACCATGTTCCTAAACTCACCCATGGCAAAACCATCATCCGTGAAGGCTGCACCAACTTTGTTCTTTTTATTCAGTTTCTCCTTGCAACTGATTGAGTGTTCTATGAAGTTGAGGGCCTGAAACAAAGAGTTCATGCCATTTGGGAACAGCAAAGAACAAAAGACAAGCCAACATCCAGGAAGGCTTCATGCATCAGACCAGTTCCAATTGTAAATGTATCTTTGGTGGTGTTAAGAGCCTTTTGAATTTCTCTTCTTCCTGGAGAATCTTGGCTGAGATTTTTAAATATATTTCTTATGCAAGAAATAGCCATACCAGCATTTCACTTAGCCAGTTGTGCATGGCAGCAGTCTCTCAGTTCTCAGTCAGCCTTGCTAGTTTCTTTCTATGAGGCAAGTTGAGCACTAAGACGGGGGTCTCTAGATGCAACATACAGCTCTGGTCACCACATCTCAAAAAGGACATTGCAGAGCTGGAAAGAGTACAGAGGAGGGCAGCCAAGATGAGGAAAGGCTGAAGAGTCTGGGACTTTTCAGTTTAGAAAAGAGGGGGGGGGAGGCAATGACAGAGGTTTATAAAATTATTCATGACAAATGGAATTTTTCTTCCTATCCCCAAATGCTAGAACTTGAGGGCATCCAATGAAGCTGAAGGGCAGTAGGTTCAGGATGGACAAAAGGAAATACTTCTTTGTGCCGAGAGGGATTAAAATGTGGAATTCGCTGCCAGAGGAGGTAGTGATGGCCACAGGAATAAGCAGCTTTTAAAGGGGATTAGATAGATTTGTGGAGGATAAGTCTATCAATGGCCACTAGCCATGGTGGCTAAGGGGAACCTCCACTTTCAGAGGCACTAAGCCTCTGAATCCCAGAGCCAGGGGGCAACATCAGGGGAAGGCCTCAACCTCTATGCCCTGTGTTGTTGTTTTTTTAAACTCTATGCCCTGTTGTTGACCCTCCAAAGACAGGATGCTGTACTAGAGGTACTATTGGCCTGATCCAGCAGCGCTCTTATGTTCTTATATATGTGCTCTCCGACAGAGCGATGCTACATTACTCCTGTGAATACAATCGTCATAGAGATAGATGCCCATAGCCCAGATCAAGTAGCAGAGGAATATCTAATGTATTTACACAGCCTGATTCTATACATATGAGTACTTGGAAGACAGCCCCATTGATTTAAACAGAATTTATTTCCAAATAAATACGCACAGGACTGAAGCCTTGATGTGTAAAATTAAAACAACCTTTTAAGATTCTAGTTGTTTCAACAATCACACTCTGAAGGTATACATTGACTATTTCTGTCATGTAATAAATCTAGCAAGGAAATAACTAACCAGCGGGGGAACAATTATATAAAAATTACGCAGATGCATGTTCTTTGGACTGCGAAATTCAGGAGCAAACACATCCACAAGCATTTTGAAGTACTCTGTGCCTTCAGCAGAGTTACGTGTAAGATCACCAAGTACAAAATCCAGTTGCCTGTGAAATAAAGGTATACATGAAGTCCAACGGGAAATTTTTGCAATCAATACTTCAACAATTAATATCCTAGTTATCTGTGCCTCAGAAATTTTTTTGCCAGCAAGTAAAATTCAGACAGTTGCTCCAAGATACATTTAAACAATCACTGAACAACCTCCCCTCCAAGGTTTATATTAGAACTTCACGTTTAACTTTCCATATCTCTACAGTTCTAGTACAAACTCTCTCTCTCTCTGTGTGCGTGTGCGTGTGTGTAATGTGATGTCAAGTCACAACCAACTTATGGTGACACCAGCAAGGAGCTTTCAAGGCAAGCAAGAAGCAAAGGGCCATTGCCTTCCTCTGCAGAATCTTCCATGGTGGTCTCCCATCCAAATAATGACCCTTCCAAGATATGACAAGATTGGGCAATACCATGCTGCCTTCCCTCCGACAAACCCAGTACAAGTCACAAAAGTGACTGACAATACTTTCTTATTAGTAAAGGGCAACAGTAAAATAACAGATGTTACCAATAAAAATGAATGGATCACAAATATACTTGCATTGCCATAATATATAATTGAATTCTCCTCCCCAAAGCCCTTTATGTTCTAACCTATGCAGCATCACATTTTTTTTTAGCTTTTTCTTTTTTTAAAAGAATGGGGCAGAGAAGAATAAACGTTTGGGAGACTGTTTGTAGTTGCATCAAGCTAAGCTACCTGGCTGCTTTTTGTGTTTCTTCTGAGAGGCCTTCTTCTTTCACAAGTTCTTCAAAGTTAACAATGTCTTCAAGATCGGGAACAAACCTACGAATTTCACATCAAGTTCACTAACAATTATGTATCATAACATGCTTATAAAACCAATATAGTCTTCTTACTTCTTATATCGCTTTGTTTCTGTTTCCATCTCCTCACCCTCTTGCTCATAGTCTACTATGGAACTACCAGCAATGTTTCTTACAGCTTTCTGTAATATTCCCCCACTGGGCTAGCATTGCCTTTCTTAATTCTGGCACGTGAATTCCTCAAATTAGCTTTCTAACCTGACCTGAGTAAACAAAAATGGTCTTTAACACTGGTCTGTATCTTACCACTCTGCTCAACAAGATTTGATGAAGTCTTCCTTCAGCATAAGGCACCTTCCACCAACTTAAGCACCTCTTCAGCTGGATAAAAGTTTAAAATATTGTTGACACAGTGGTAGCATACAGACTAGTAACTTGTGGGACAGGAGAATCCTAGGAGCTGTATTTTGGTGGGGTAGCAAAAGGGGATGGAGGGCAGAAATCCCTCGGCAGAAATCCTTTCACTCACAGAAGATGAAAGCCCTTCATGACTTCAGAGTGTGCAGCCACACACAATGCTAAAATGACTGCACAGTTATTCCATGGAGACAGAGATTATGTCCATGCTGTTTGTCTTAATATTTCAAGAAGGAACTGTGCCCTCTTGCAATCTCCTAAGAATTTTGGCTTTATTAAAAATAAATGCTATTGTGTGTCATATTTGGAGATATACATTAGAAAATGTGCAGACGTCATCTATAAGAACGCTGTACGGGGGGGGGGGGGAACAAAGCTCCTCAGCGTTCTATCAAAAAACACTCCCCTGCATTTCCCAATACTGACCCCGGGTTGAGCCCCTCCTTCCTGCTGTCATATTGCTCCTTACAAAAGAATCCACATTTTACAAAAGGTCAAATATCATGTTGAAAAGAGCATTTATATAAAACATCTGCAACACAATGTAGGAAGCAGAAATCCATTTGATATATACCTGATCGCACTGCTACAACAGTGAAGTCCACCTGATCTTATCATTCGTACATAGCCCATAGCATTCCCTTTAAAAAAGAAAAAGAAAATTAGACAAGTGAATTGAGAGAGAGAGAGAGAGAGAGAGAGAGAGAGAGAGAGAGAGAGAGAGAGAGAGAGAGAGAGAGAAGTAGCCAAGCAATTAGAATCCAAATGACAAATTACTTGTAGATGCTGGGGACATCTAATAAAGCTGTGCTCTCCTAATCAATAAAATTTAACCTTGAAATAGACACTTCATACATAGTAAAAAATATGCAGGCAATAGCAAGTATGATATTTTGTAGGCGGCATGAGAATATAAAGATTAACATACTTATGCTATCACAGACACAAGCATAATCCAGCCAATGTGCTTGTCTCTTGGTCTTTCAAGTACAATATTTTAGGCTGGTAAGTGCGGATAAAAATTAGCTAAAAGCAAGCATTCTGAAAATCAAGCATTCAGAAATTCCATTAATTGAGCTTCTTAACTCTCCCACTGGAATTAGAATTAACTTTGGCACAACAATATAAGAAATTAAATTTTGAAGCTTAAAAAGAAAAAAAACATAAAGTTAATGTTTTTCGATATACTTTCATACCTATTTGGCTTATTAATTGCCTGAACTGGTCAAGGTAACTTTGTCCATCAGGTGTAATTCCAAGCTTTCTGATCCCCCGGTTGAACTTTTCTGCTCTCTCAAAAGGGTACTAGAGAAATTATTTTGATATAAATAAATAACAAATGCTGGCCTTCATGTACTTAATATCAGTTCCATTTTTGTTTCCCCACATTATTTTTTTCTATATTACTTACAGTGTCATACAAACTTAAAGATGCATCTTTCCTCTATAAACTATATATCAGTCTGGTGATGACCATATTCTTATAACATCCCTTATCATACAAAGACTTTCAGAAAACTTAATTGTACACCTCACTGCCTTTTAAAATTATAAAAATGAGATCAGCAGCTACAGGTCTCTTTCCCTATTACTGGCTTCCTCTTTCAGAAGGCACTAAGTGCAAACACAGCCCAATGCTATCCTACATGGGAAGTCAGATATTAAGTATGAATTTTAATGTGAAATGTCACCTTTTAAAAGTAGCTTTTCTGCATCTGTGATGGAAGTACCCTGTAGTGGATGCTGGTTCTGAATATATTTTATATGTTACACTTAGATACTACAGTTGGACTAGCTTTTAATTCTACTAAGCTTTATCATATGCTTGGTTAGACCAAATGATAAAACATCAACTAAGAATTTATTGGTAATCTTAGCTACACAATGGAAAACTTCAAATGAACAAACCTACAAAACTGCTCTATACCCAGTCAGATCATCAGTAGGTCTAACTATTAACTACTCTCACTAGCAATGGGTCCTCAAGCAGAGAAAGATCTTCCCCACTTCTCGTCACCTGACATTCCCTTGACTGTAGATACCAGGCGCTGAACATAGGATGGATGTCCTGCAAAAACAGCAGGTGCTCCACCTCCGAGTCATGGCCCTTCTTCCAAAATAACTGAGGCTGTGGTCACACGGAGCATTAGGCACGCTAGAGGGATGGAAGATAGGTGGAGTTTCCGGGCGTGATCTCACCGGCACATCTGGGAAGCGTCGGGCTCCCGTGGCGCAACCGAGGCTTCCCGCAGAAGACGCGCAGTAAAAAACTAGTACCTCGGAGGTACTAGTTTCCTGAAACCGCGGGGCAAGGGCGGGCGTCTGATCGTGTTTCCGGAGGTAGTTCCGGTGCCCGCACATGTCCCCTCGGAAATTTTTTTTTTCAAAGTCTCCACAGATGCGCACATGCACCCAAGGGAGCATGCAAACATTTGAGTTTAAATAAAAAAACAACCAACCCGTTTGCCCCGCGCCTCGCTTCTTTGCCGCGCCGCAGGACAGTGGAGTGATCGGCACCTCCCCCCTACCACGGGACCTCCACGGGACCTCGATCGGTAGGTCTGATCAAGCAACCGCGCGGTTTTTAGCCCCGGGGCTAACAGCCACGTTTCCCCCCCGCATTTTCCTGCCCGTGTGACCGGGACCCTAGAAAGCAATCCTACTCAGGTCTATTCAGAATCCTATTCTGGTCTAGATGATAGGGTTTATTCTTATGAAAATGTTCTTCAGATTGAACTGTGAAAAAAAGTACTGGTGGTAAGTGAAAATGGATAAACATTGGTACATTTGTATGAGGGAACCAGAAACTGTACTTAACCAAGTTTTTGCCACTGAATATTTCTGCCCCTGTTGGGTATCAGATACTAATTCACAAGCACACCTTAGAATTGACTAATTCTAGATGAAGCATGCTTCAGGAATCATCCCTCAGGGGGAATATGCAACATTTGCCTCAGCCCTCCGTCATCCTCCTAACTTCTCTTCCCTGCCCTTCAGTTTTTTTCTTCTGCACACCAGGGGATATATCTACCCCTCCCCTGTATCAGTTCCCGTATCACACTAAACATGCTTAAAGTGCAGTTTCTGTATGTGAAGGTCCTATTTAGCTATTGTGCTTAAGATATACGATAGACCCAGCCTTCACATGCAGACCATTCCCCCATCAGAATGAAATGTTGAATGGAAAAAGGAATGGGGTGGTGGTGGTGGTTATTATGAACCTGTGAAGACTCCACATATGACATCGTACCTTGTGATCATTTTGATCCTTAACTTCTCTGAAGAATCTGATATCTTTGATCAGTCGGGATTTGATGTGTTCATCATACATGAACTGGCTAAAGATATAAAATTTCTTTCTCAGAAACTGGTATGTGAAATTTACCTGAAGAAAAGCATAAGAAACTCAGTATGAAGAGGTTAAAATAATATTTGTTTTTTCATTATTTTTTCTCAAGCTTACAAGAACTCAGTTTCTTTCAGGGCATTTCCATTACTTCCCATATTTTCAGATAGCTTCCTTGCATCACTTGCTCTGCACTGTTTGACAATGCAGTCTTAAATATTTGAAATTTCCAAACCCTGGTAATACTTACTGTTGTGTTCATGATTCCTGTGCCATGCGTTCGAATTGAGTTAGCAATGTGCCTTATATTTATAGTGTTCAAATGCTTGTTATTGCTGATTCTCTCAACGAAGATCTGCAATTAAACAGTTGCTTATTTATATAATTATCATAGCTCTAGATGAGAAGTCAGTCACCAACTAGGAATCACAAATTTCAATTCCCATGCTCACCTGGTTATTGAGATTGTAGAGATAACGAGATACAAATACATGAATGTTCCTCATAATTTCCAGAACGTCAAGACCCTGAAACAACAATCATTTTTAGGTACTTTCACAACCACCACTTGGAAACAATCCAAGTAATTACTCTATTGTGACAAAACATGAAGGAATTACTGATTAATACAATACAGGAGTGGTGGCACAGTGGGTATATCCCACTGTCTTAACATCCGAACTGAGTTAAGTTCAAGCCCCGTGCTGGTGTGAGCAGCCAGCCTGTTGTCCCCAGCTCATCGTCCACCCAGCGATTCGAAAGCTTCGGCGAGTAGATAAAATGGGAACCACTCCTTAGAGAGAGTGGGCACACCAATCTCCCTTGTGGGAGGGTGTTAGCTGACGGTCAGGACACCCTGGTTGAGGTTCGGAAAAGGCGGAAGAACTTCTTGGCTACAAAAATCCCTGCAGTGGATGTTTCCGGCCAGGCAGTGGCAGTGTGGCAATTTGACATATGGGTCCTGAAGCCTGGTTGACAAAGCAGCCGTTCGGAAAATGACTGAGCCAAGCCAGAAGACGTTTACACCGTGCAGTGACAGTGTGTGCAATTAAATGAATATATGTTGTCTTCCCTATCCCCTATGAACATTGTTAGTCCCCTGTCTAAAATGTGTAACTGTACATTGCTTTGAGCCCACTGGGGAAAGCGATTAATAAATTGAAAGTATTATCATTATTATTTATTATTACAGCTGTTGAATGGGGGCGGGGCCACGACCATCCGAGGGAAAACCATAGAGTTTTCCCTCAGATGACCGTGGCCCCGCCCCCAGCGTGCCTGGCGTCGTCACGTCACTTGCGGGTGACGCGCACGTCGGGGTGGGGCTCCCCCCGGGGCCCGATCCGCTGGTGGTGAGGAACGGGCCTCTGGGGCGGGGGTTTCCCTGCCCCCCGGGGGGACTTGGCAAGCCTAAGCTGAACTTTCAATGTCACAAGTTTGTAATTCTCACTTAAAAGATCTAGATCTGCTTTTTTTTTCTAAAGCATGTGTTAGTTTTTGGACCAGGGGACTGACTTGTAAACTCTTTTTGAGCTCTTAATGGCTTGGGCCTGAAGTATACGATGGACCGCCTCGCCCCATATATATCCTTGCTCGTATTCTGAGGTCATCTGAGGGGCCATGTTGCAAGCACCTGCTTCGTTACAGTGGTGTCTAATGGAGATTTGGTGGGAAGACCTTCTTAGCAGCCACTCTTACACTGTGAAACAACTGTGCCCAAGTGCACTGTTTAGCCCCACCATGACAGGCCTTCTAGTTCCATCTAAAGACTTACTTGCTGCAAAAGGGCCTTCACTGCAGTAGTTTTAGCTCTGGCTTTTATCAGATTTTTTGGAGTGATGCTTGTTCTATGTTCTGTCAGTTGTATTATGATTTTATTAGCCCACCCTGGGTATATTTATTTTGGAAAAGTGCCCTGTGCATTGGCTAAAAAATTAATACACATTTTTAAAAGACAAATGCATGAAACAATTCAAAATAAAAGTTTTAAAATAACACAGAAAAATTAAATTATACAAACAGCAGATACACAGGAGGGGGACCCACAAGGATACAAGGAGGAGGGGAAATCCCATTTTTCTTTTCATCGCTGCTGTCTTTCCTTTCGCCCATCAACAGCTCCCTCCCTTCATTGCTGGCTCCAGCTCACACAAACACCCCACCTGCTCACTGACCTTCCCTCTCCTCCACAATGGGGGGAAGGAGAAGCTAATGGGTAGGAGACAGCAAGCTGGAGCTGGTTCCAGCTTCCTGCCTCAACTGTCCCCAGTTGCCACTCCACTGTAACTGCTGTGCCAACCCAAAATGCTTCCCAAACTCTGAGTGTGTTTTTTGTGAGGTCTGCGGACATAACTAAACTTTGTATTCCCAAATCACTGTTTGTTTGTTTGTTTAACTTAATTCTTTTCCCTGCAAGTCTACAGGTTCCCCCAATGACATATCATATCTGTGGGTTGCCTAATTATACAGATTTGCCTTTTCATAGAGCAGCCAGCCCTTGGTTAATATAGAGAGGGTCAAGTTCCAAAATGCTAAAGGGCTCTGCTGCAGATTAGGAACATCGGAATGGGTCCAATTGCTTTCATTCTGGGGATGGCCCGTATAAGAAGGAATCCATATTGCATGCATGGATCATTCTCCAGTTCTTAAAAGAGAACAGGGCAAAGTGTGCATGAATGACCATGCTGGCACACCAGAGGTGCTGGAGTGCAGTGCAACAAGAACACCCGAAGAGTTCTTAAGCACTGAAATCCAAGCCAGCGAGAGTAACACAGTTTTGTTTTTTTTGTTCTTTTGTAGTACGGAGAGACTTGAGTAAAAAAAAAAACAGAAATTATGTACCTGTTCTAGAGTCTGACTGGGGAGATGTGCTTCTGTCATTGTTAAGCCATAACGCTGAGTTGCTAAATTTCTCATTTCACTATACGTGGCCCAGTCATGCAGAGCCACAGTCGTTAGATTGTAGAAAGTCTTGTCTAGGTAGTGTGTCACATGGGCTGTAAAAACAGAAATAGTACAAGTCAACAGCTACTTCATAGGTAGCAACCAAGGGTTTGGTACAAAACAAGGGTACAAAATACCTCTGCAGCCCAACAGACATATCACTTAGAACTGAGTAATAGGTGAAATAGTTTTATAATCCATGACAGGATTGACACAATATTAAATTTGGGATGCGGGGGAGGGAGCAAAAAGGAAGAGGAAGCGGAATGGATTTTACAGTCTAGAAAAGTATTTAAGGACTCAACAAGGCATACCTTTGATATCTATAAACCGATTGAAAAAGCGGATTGGGTTCAAAGCGAAAAAGTGGGCAAGATCCTTCATTCCAACTTTGAATGGATTTCTGTCATCCAGCTTTAAATGGGTATGCACAGAGAGACGTAGGTCCTTTTCTATTTCCTTACATAATTTGTCCAGGAGGTGCTACACAAAGAGTCATGATAGGCAACATGTTTAATTTATTTATTTATTCATTCATTTATTTATTTATTTTTTAGATTTGTATCCCGCCCTCCCCGAAGGCTCAGGGCGGCTAACAAGGGCATAAATGCCAAATTTAAACAATAGAACAGTATAAAAATACAATAATACAGCATAATACAGTTATTAAAAATAGTAAAAATAAAAATATCGATGCTCCAATACACTCCAAATCCTAAAACCAAGATGGTGTTCTGAAGATGTTAGAACAGAACAGCAACAATATATGTCCCCACAACCCTGTAATCTGCCATGGACATCTCGCACCCCCGATGATACCCGCACCAGCGGTGGTAGAGTGCGGTGATGGAAAGAACGTTGGTGGAATAATGGTGGCGGCGGCTCCTACTCGAAGGCCTGGTGGAAGAGCTCCGTTTTACAGGCCCTGCAGAAGTGCACAAAGTCCCAGAGGGCCCGGATCTCTTCTGGGAGCTCATTCCACCAGGTAGGAGCCGTCACCAAAAACGCCCTGGCCCTGGTCACAGCAAGTTTGATGGACTTGATGAGATGGAACGCTTAATTATACTATGAAAATTAGTTACCAAAAAATGGGTCTGCAAAGACACATTCTGTTTTATTTTTCATTTTAAAATATGCATATCCCTCTTTTCTTAAAAGAAAATGAAGACGCTAACAAAGCCTAATCAGCAAAAACAGTACATGCCAGCATACAAAGTATAAAACAAAACCAATAAAAGAGACAAATCCAAACTCACTTCTCTACAACATACTATCTGTATTTATTTTATTTTAAATTTAGTTAAAATTAAAAGCGTCATGCCTTTGTAAAAGTGCAAAGCCACAATTCAATTAAATGAACAGAAAACAAAATGAGGAAGAATAAGCCCCCCAAAAAAATTGCACAGCTTTTGCAACAATAAAAAGAATGGTTATTTTAACTCCCATAAACCATCTGCACATTTTACTGCTTTTACTGCTTTTAAAAAGTTTAAAACATTTTTAAAAATTCACTACAAGTGAAACTTTGTAAATTTAATCTAGAAAATATGTGACCAGGCATATCTGTATTTTACATCCCACAGTTTGGGCATTTTGGCTGTCTGGAAAATTGTAAGGAGGATAAATCATAGTATCATTGCCAGGAAGGGCACCATTTACAGCTGTAGATAAAATACGATTTCAGCATATGCAATTGATTGAAATTGCAATTACCTCCCACCCGCTATATCCACCCAAAATATGTTTTTCCTCCACTACTTATATTTTACATAAAATGCAACTTATTAGAAGTGACCTGTTGCATTTGTAGAAAGGGGGCAAATGTGTCTTTCTACTGAGGATTCATATGCAATACTTTACTAATTGTTTTAGTGTACTGTTTTGTTGGACTTTCCCCTACAAATCCACAACAGAGTGCAGTGCATTGTGAAGGACTAGTCTCTTCCACACAGCAACATGTTCCATACAAAGGCATCCATACATAAGTTTATAAAAGTCTTTCAACAACAGTAGATTTTAATAAGATATTCCCAAACTGTTGCTTCCAGCTTTCATGCAAAGTAAACACAATACTTATATTACCACCTTATTTAAAACATCCATGATTTCTTTGTCATAGCTCTCCAGAAGCATCTCATGGGATTCCAAGTGCCTTGAGTGCATCATAGCTGGTACACAATCCCGCAATGCACTGAACATGTACTGTAGGAAAAGCTCCACATTAATACAGAAGCCCAGAATGATATGATATAAAAACAGTTTTTTTGAGCAAACACAAATCTATTGAAATGCAAGATCCTACAAAGCAATGCATCATTAGAACAGATAGGAGTCATCAAAATCAGCTGTTCTATTCTTAAGATAGTTGTGCAACATTATGGCTCAATTCAGATATCATGACAAGTCATGCTCTTAGTTTAAAATCCAAATCACAGTTTCAGTATCCAAATGTGCAAGGCAAACTATGGCCTAGAATGGTTAGTCTTCATTTTCCATTGCTCAGCCCCCCAGTTCCTAGGTAAGTGACCCCTGCAGGCAGTGCTATGGCCTTAACTATTTTACCAATTCAGAAATCATGCTAAACCAAGGGGCACTCACATTCCCAATTACCATCAACCCAAAGAGCCCTATTCTAAATAAAATACATGTTGTTATGCCCTGTGAGTCACTTCACCAAACACATACAACAATATACAATATAATTATTAAATATATAACTTTTAACATCACCAGATTACCTTTAGAAAAGAGCAAGAGTCCAGTAGCACCTTAAAGATGAACAAGATATATGGCAGGGTATGAGCTTTCATGAGTCACTACTCACTTCTTCAGATGCTGTATATGAAGAAGTGAGCAGTGACTCATGAAGGCTCATACCCTGCCACATATCTTGTTCATCTTTAAGGTGCTACTGGACTATTGCTCTTTTCTATTGCTACAGACAGACTAACACGGCTACCCATCTTGATTAGATTACCTTTGACCATGTAAAGTTCTCTCTCCCCACCACCGCTGAACCTTATCCAGCCCTTGTGTATCCAGAGGAAAGGCTTCCTTTTCTACCTTCTTGCTCTCTCTCTCCTCAGCATGAGGAGCAGCAGTGCAGGCAAGAGGACAAGACTGCCAAGACTCCTGGAGAAAAGCAAGCTGGTTGCAGAGAAAGGGGCCTAACCACCATCACTCCACTCTGGTCTTGCTCTTTTCCTATATGGCTGTCATGGTGGTGGTGATTCTCTTTTCTATGTAGCCAACTTGCTTTCCTCTCAGAAGTTGTCTGGGTGAGGGAATCGGGACACAGAGGCTGAGGAGAAAGGTGTGGAGGGTATAAGAGGGTTGTCTTTGCCTCCAGCTCTGACAGGACACCTGCAGCTTACTCATCCTCAGTTCAAAGTGGGAAACATTTGCTAATCACAGACTGTTCAGGGCAATGGACCTTGCTTATTTTCCTGGAAGATGGAGTGGGTGCCACACTGGGGAACAGTGCCAAGAACCACAGGTGACATATCAAAGAGGCACATGTGGCTTCCAAGCCACTGAGTGACACTATGCTAAACTGTACTCGGGCCCCGGTCACACGGCAAAGTTGCCGCGGGAGAGGCACGGGAGTCCCGCGGATTTTCCGGGCGCAATCTCACCCCAACAACTGGGAAGCGCAGTGCTCCCGTGGTGAACCCGTGGCTCCCCGCCGAAGGTGCAGAGTTAAAAACTAGTACCTACGAGGTACTAGTTTCCTAAAACCACGGGCCAAGGGCAGGCGTCTGATCGCGTTCCCGGTGGACTTACGTGGCATCCAGCGCCCAGCACTGTTCGTCTCTGCAGGTTGCGCAACAGCGCCCAACAGCGCATGCGCACAAAGAGCAATTGCTAGTGCAATCGCGCCGTGTGGCTTCTGTGCCACGCTGCAGGATACCCGTCTGATCGGCATTTCCCCCGAACCACGGGATCTCGACCGGGACGTGTGCTTGGGCAGCTGCGCGTTAGTTTCCTCCGGGGCAATTAGCCACGCCTCCCCCCCCCCCCCCCACAATATCCGGCCCATGTGACCGGGGCCTCGGAAAGCCACTTCTCCAAACTACAGCTTCTGATACTAGTTTCTAAGATGCTTGCAAACCTTAATCTGCCAGCTTAGATCTCATGCTAAAACTGCAGTCCTGTGCACACTTAATTGGGAGTACTTATTTCTGAGTAAGTATTTATAGGACTGCAATGTAAATTATAGTCAAGCTTCCACAACAGTCCAATCCTTCGCATATCTATATGAAAGGTAAGTCTAACAAAGGCTCATCAGACTTAAACCCCCATAACAGCCTGCAGAATTGCAGCCTTGGTTTTCTGAAATTCAGCTACAGTTAAAGTGATCAATGGGTAGAGCAAAACATAGACTGAGAGCTAAGCCAATCTCAGTGATCAGCTGAAAACAAACTTTTAAAATAGCTTTAGCTTCAAGGTCTTCTGAAGACGTTCAGTCTTCCACATATTTCTCTGAAAAACTCAGCCATGGGCATTTTGCCATAAAAGTTTGGCCACAGAAAAGATGCTTCCTTCAGATTTTTTAAAACGTATTTATTTATTTATTTATTTACATTACATTTATACCCCGCCCTTCCCGCAAGCTTACTTACATGTAACCTGGCAGCATCTACTGCATTTTCATAGACATCATCCAGATAAATTGGAAACATGGTTCTATGCCAGTACAAGAAGCAACAATCACATTGTGTTCGGACTCTAGAAAAAAATCATTTGAATTAGTAAAAAAAAGAAATTGATCTCATTGAAAGCAAACCTGGAGCACTGATTGCAATGGTTCATTTACTTGCCTTTCTATTTGCTACTATTTCTAATGTAAACAGCTGTATTCAGCTGGATACAGCTTTATTCTTCTCCATACCTTCCACCCTACTTCTGGCTTCTGAAATTTCACCACAAGAAGAGCAAGAAACTTTTTTTAAAAAACAGTCAGAATCTGAGATTCTCCAGATTCTGAATTCTGTATCCAAAACAAATTTTGCACCAAATACATACAATTCTGGCTATGACACTGTATGACGTCACACTCTACAAGACCCGAGACTGCAAGAATCAGTGTGGTCTTCTCCAAGGCATCTCATATTATTTTTTTATACCCCACTTTTCTCCCCAAAGTGGCTTACAACATTTTCTTCTTCCCCATGTTCTAACACTTATGCTGTACCACTTTCACATATAATGTACTATTTCCGCTTTACCTTTCTTGAAGTTCACTGATTAAGGCCAGCTTTTTCATAACTACCTGAAGAGGAAGGAGTTCTTCATCTTTAAATGTTCTCTGAAAAGAAAAACACAGAAGGACACACAGTAGTGTCGATCCAATGCTTCCATACAAATTACACCACAGCCACTGACCACATAACTTCCCATTTTATCACCACTAACAGATGTGTATAATACCTTGCAGATGGAGAGGAGAAAACTGTCACACTCACCATTTGTGTGCCAACACTGAGAGCCAGGGAAATGATGAGCCGCCTCTGTTTTGTGCTAGGACCATTGAGGATGTTTTCAGCCAATACAAGAGCAGACAGTACATCAAGGCGTTGCTCGCTGTATTTTTTGTCAGAAATTACTCTTTTCTGTATTTTTTTTAAAAAGCAAGCACTTAGAAACAGTACTTTGGACTCAGCAGCAGATAAATTGTATGCATAAGCCTGCCACATTTAATTTGGATTTTCAGCCTAAGGAATTGGGACATTTAAAACCTCAAACCAATTATTAAAAACTAGAAATTACATATGTCTAAAATTTACAACTAAAAATTACATACAAAGAAATACCCCTTCCCCCCACCAAACTATGATCCAACTCCTAAAAAAAAATCCCTAAGCTTCTAGTTGAAGTTTAGCTTTCCAGATGTTCACCATAAGCAACAGTGCTTAAAGTCCTGGGAAAATGGGATTTCTAATTTCAGACATCTTTTCCCAAGTGACAGTTAAAAATTCAGAATGAGATTTACAAGCGTTGCAAGAAGAATTCACTAACAGAAACTATCGTTCCCCTGCGCACATGTAATTGGTTTAGGTTCAGCACAATACTATTAAGAATTAAAATGACCATATAGTAAGAAAAAGCAATCAAAAAGTGGAATAGATGTCATAAAACAATATTTGTTACACTTTGAGAAAATATGACGTTTCAAACTAAACGTTCACATACAGGTTTCTTACCAAGAATAAAAACATAAAGGCAGGCAAAACAAACATGTCACCAATGTTCCTTCTAAGCTGAGTTGATGTAAACTAGCTCACTGGTTTTTAGCCTCCGGCTCACACATTTTTGTCTTAGCTCAGGAAGGATAGCTTCAGAGCGAACTAATTCATGCATTAGCCTAATCACCTGCTCACAACTTTAATGCCAGTAGCTCACAAAGTAGAATTGTTGCTCACAAGACTCCATAGCTTAGAGGGAGCATTGCATCCCTCTAACTGTCATCCAACTGTCAAGAGACATGTATTTCGAAGATGTGGCAGAAGGTTGAGAAGGATAAAGGACACACACAGAAGGAAAGAAAGAGTGAATGCCCAGTTTGTTGGCTCTCCAGGGAGACTTGCTGGCTCCTGTGTGAAACAGGATGCTGGACTAGATGGACCCCTGCCTGATCCAGCAAGGCTCTTCTTAAGTTAATTCACTGGGGACTTCTCTAGCACAAGGCCCATTGAATTGAAATAAATGATAATGCATGTTCTGGCCAAGTCCAATTTCAAAAGAATGTCCCAATTAGTATTATCTTTGTTTTATCAGTATAGAATCTGGACACAAAATATACAAGTACGTACTACCACTTTTGATTACATACCTTGGCTACAGAAATAGCGTTAAGAGCCTGATGCTGAAGATGCTGAACTATGTGTGTGACTGAATCAGCAACGATCATACTTCTTCTGTAAAACATATGTTCTATTGCCTGCAGTTAGCCACATTTTGGAAAGAGTTAGCATCACAAATCCGCAACTGTGATTTGAATCAAAAAATTTTTTTATACCAACTCCATATGGAAAACTATTTCCCCCCAAAACCTTTTAACAATGCCAGTCAACATAAAAGACTTGTGTGTGAAAATAGATAAAATAAAAATTTTTAAAAGAAAGAAATTCTACACTCTTCTACTACAAAACTAAGCCACATGTATTTGGTAGTTTAACTTCCTTTGACATCAATGCACAACTATATGCAAATGCACCCTTCAGAGGAAGCATACTAGATATACCACCACACTAGCCAACCATGCTGAAGCTCCAATCCTGCGCTCCTAGATGCATTTCACAAACAAGGCCAATCAGCGCCAATAGACTCTACTGACATGAGGGCAGTTAGGACTCAAACCTACATGCTAATGTAGGACTCCAACACAGGCATCATAGTTCAAGCACCTAGCCTAAAGCTGGTTCAACCTTACATAGTATGTATCCCTCATCCAGAAAAAGGATGCAGTAAAAAACAAAAAACCCTAGAGACATAGCATACACAGCTGTGCACCAGTTTTTCTTTGCCTCTATCTTGTTGCTGCCTCTTTCCAATTTGTAATTTTAAGCACAGGCACATCTCCTACACGTGAACTGTGCTGCAAAACATCTACTGCTTATTTTAGGGAGAATAAGAAATGCCACAACACTGCAACTTACTTTAAGAAGTTCCACAAGTCTGCACAACGCTTTAACTGAGGTTTTAGTCATTGGCTTCTGCATCGACATGTGCAGATTCATTGTGCTTTTAATGATGTTACTAAGGCTGTAAGCATACAGAAAACCCTAGAAATACATTGGAAGGAAAGGGTGAATCACCACATGTTACAACAACATGAACAACTTATTCACTAAAAAATAGTTCTTCCAAACTCAAAAATAAACTGTTCAGGACACAAGAATATTTGCTTTCATGGAACAGATGTACCAAGCCATTAATAATTACAGAAGAAGTATCTGACGAAGTATCTGACAAATGGAGCTTTAACTCTAAAAAGTTCATACCCACAAATTCTTGTTGGTCTCTAAGGTGCTACTGGATTCGAATCAAGCTATTTTACTGCAGACCAACATGGCTACCCTCTGACACTACAACAGAGGTATGGCTCTTGATTGTACAAGGCAATGTATGTCATTTAGATTGATTTACCAATTTCCTTGTAGATTACAGGAGTCTCGGGAACTGAAAACCACCTAGCAATACTGTAAGCAGTGTTTTCTAACCATGTGATTTTAGACTCTAACACACACCTGTATAAAAATGTTGCATCTGTTGGTGAGATCTTCAGCAAACTTATCCATCCGTTGTTCCTTTGACAAAATAGATTCCATTTTCATCATCCATGAGCTCACAAACACATAGTATGATTGCATTTCTCTGGAGAGAAAATTGTAACGTTAGGATAGAGCAGGTAGAGAAAGAGGTACTTTTCTCCCTTTCTCACAATACAAGAACTCGTGGGCACTCCATGAAACTGCAGAGCGGTCGGGTTAGAACGGATAAAAGGAAGTACTTCTTCACCCAAAGAGTGATTAACACATGGAATTCACTGCCACAGGAAGTGGTGGTGGCTACAAGCATGGACGGCTTCAAAAGGGAATTAGATAAGCATATGGAGCAGAAGTCCATCAGTGGCTATTAGCCACAAGGTATAGATAGGGGCTCTGGGGCAAGTGATGCTCTGTCTTCTTGGTGCTTTGGGGGGGGGTCAACAGTGGGAGGGCTTCTAATGTCCTGGCCCCACTGGTGGACCTCCTGATGGTACCTGATATTTCTGGCCACTGTGTGATACAGAGTGTTGGACTGGATGGACCTTTGGCCTGATCCAACATTGGCATCTCTTATGTTATTATGTTCTTATGTACTCAACTGCTCTATCAGACATCACGCCAAATCATGGCTGAACACAATGTCTGAATTTATAAGCCATGGCTTGCAATCAGATACCAAACCAGAATCAGAAACCATGGTTTGAAGTAGGTTACCAAGATTTATGCCAACTATAGTTTTGTCATGAGATCCCAATCATGGGAACAAAGATCACAAGGAACCGTGAAAACTAACCAACACAATACACTTAATATAATACATCAGCGTGTTCAGTATATATAAAAACAGGGAATCCAATTTATCGTAAGAAATTGAGATCAATTTGCAAAATTCTACAGAGAATTGAACTTTAGCTGTAATTTGTTTAGAAAGTCTGGACTTTGATTTCAGCTTTGAAAGACTGGATGTGGATTTCAGACTTTGACTACACAAACTGAATTCCAATTGTAAATAACACTGAAGAAGGTGAACAATGACTTTAGACTAGAACTTCAACAGAGCATCAGTTTTCCCTCCTCTAATTTGTCCAAACTGTCCAAATTGATAGATCATATTTATGACAACCAAACTGTTCCATACTGAACATGAAACCAAGTGCTGAGAACTGAATGGAAACAAAAGTAGTTCTAAAACACAACTTCATTTCTAAACTACTACTAACATAAACCACAGTTGGATTCATTGTCTGAACTGAACCAACCTAACAGTGGCTATTAATATCACAGTAACAACAACAGGATAATCTTCAACGGAAAAAAAAAGTTAGGACTGCATGTGACAAATGGATGATCAGACTGAAGCCACAAGAAAATTAATGCTAACCCAGTCCTAAACACAGTGCACATTCATGTGACAAGGTTGTTTATGCACATATAAAAGGGGAAATGCCTTCATAAAGCAATACAAATATCCCAGAAGGAGCCTATGTTGGCATTGAGAAAAGCCTCCAATTCACGTAGTAATAAGTGTGTGGTATGTGAAGATAGCTGCCATGAGGAAGCACTTGAAAATACTTCCATATGAATGAGGTTTTATGGGTTCCTGGCTCTCAGCCAGTTTGTTTCAACTGAAAATCCACCCAAGTGGCTTAGGATCACAATGTAAAAATTGCATAAAAACTGCATACATGGCTATAACATGCATTACTATGAAGAGCACTGAAAGTACAAAAAGGCAAACACAACTAATTTCCCTTTCTGGGACTGTAATCTGAACATAAATAGGGTTTACCTCAATCTAAGTCCCTTTAATTTCAAAAGAAGCTTCTTCTACAGATTGTGTATAGGATCAGGGTGTTTGGTACCTAGATATTCTGCAGTTTACATTTTTTAAAAAATGTACTAAATAAGAACCCTGCAGGGTAAAAAAATTTGTCTTTAAAACCTACTTGGTAAGTGACTGAGCCTTGTGTTGTAGAAAACTTTCCCTGTGTGCTTTAATAGCATGAAGGCTTTTCCTGTCTAGAAGCTTGGCAGCAGCTGGCACCTTCTGGATCAGAAAGTTATCAGCAAACCAAATTATATTTGCTGTAAGTGTGATCGCTGGCACCTGTCACATCAACAATAAAAGTACAGACAGAAAAGTTCACCATAGCGTTAATGATTTCATATGAAAAAGCTACTCAAATACACAGTGCAAAACACACACACACACTTTTGGCACTTCCAGATATGTAGACCTGTCCTATACCTTGCTGAAGTCCTATCAAGTACTCTATGGAATACCAACATAAGCCACTCTAAACAAATAAAACCCCACTTCATTTTTCACATTAGATTTCAGGCTCTGCTTCTGAATCTATTCTCTGCTGCATCAATGTAGCATAAGAACACCACAAAATGTTTTAAGACTGGGCAGAGTGAAGGGATCAGCTAAACTAGCCATACCCTACAGCTGTGGAACAGGGCCCATCAATCTAGTGAGCAGTTTAGTAAAGAGCTGTCATGAGAGGGGTTGAAGAGGTGTGAGAACGCTATGCCAACTCTTTTTTAAAATACAGGATGTCATTTCAGCCACTTGGCAAGAGGCCTGCATTACCACCTCTGGGCTGGGCAGTAGGTAACCTGACAATTACTAAACATATTATTGCTGTATCATGAGTACATATTCTATTGAACAAACACAGAAAATAAATCCTTCCCTATATTACATTTAGGAAGCTTTCCTCAGTATTGAATTAATTCTCATTTAATAAATGAGACTTACATTTGAGCAAACATGGGAATGATAGGACTGTTAATATCACAGTAGGCTGAATCAAAAGCAGTAATTAATTACATGTTTTGTATTAACATGAAAGTAGCTGGTTATTCTCCCTGACAAGTGAATAGTAGCAAGATTTCAGTTGCAACAATTTCAAACAATGCAGACAGTAAAATAATAGCTACATATTTTAAAAGTAAATCATTACTTAAGAGATTACTGAATAATAGCTAGTGAATTTAAATGTTTCTATTTTGTGCATTCTCACACTAAAGGCCCTAAACTAAGCCACATTTTAATAAAAATTATGTTCACACTCTGTGAAGTTTTTAATTTTTAGAAGAAAGTTACAAACAGCAAAAACATCACCTTTTTGCAAATGTCCAGTAACGATTTGTAAAATTTCTTGTCTACCGTCCGAAAAATCTGAAAATGTAGTACAAACAGCCCACAAATTCCTACGTACTTATCTCTCTGGTCAATTTCTGAGGGTTCACCTTGTACAAATACACATAGAAAAGAATATTTTTGAAGTTTGACACTAGACAAACAATATAGCTACTTTCATAAACAATAATGTCAGTCTGAAAATAGTCCATCTGGCATTACCAAGCTTAGCTTCAACATTTGCAAAGATTGTGCGAATACTATGTGCAAACTCCTCCGCAAAAGCGCTGTTCTTCGACACTGACACTCCACCATTGAGGCAATCAAACTGCTGTTCTATACAAGCCTGGAAGGGGAAAAAAGAAGAGCAACTGACATAATCAGTATCAAGTGGAATTCACTGACAATATTAGCGCAAACAAATCATGAGTACAACTTAGAATATACAAGTTCTCCCTTGCTTGGGGGTCTTATTTAGGTGAAGTAATTTTGACATCTGATTAAAAGGGAATCAATACTTAATCAGTGGTTGTTAACTGTTGCTTCAGCTTCTTTACTCATTTCAGTAGGAGTTTAATTCCACAAGACAACACTTTTAAAAATGTGAACATATTTCTGGGATTACAAAGAAGTTTAGAAACATTTAGTGACATCAATTAGCATTTTCATGTTAATGTTAAATAACTAAGTACATTATAAAAGCAGTGGAGGAATCTATAGCTTCAGTTACTTATACTACAAGCTATAACAATGTTCCAACTATGTCTTATATGAAACAAGACAAAACTGCTGGGTTGTCTATCACATCAATTTACTAGGTAGAGTCTTCAAAACAATTCTGCCATACATACTGCATGCTCTCCAGGCAAATTAAGATATCTTTCTAAACCACACCAACTTGGGGAGGGGCTGTGGCTCAGTGGAAGACCCTCTGATCCCAGGTTGAATCCATGGCATCTCCAGTTAAAAGAACCAGGTAGTCATGCAAAAGACCTCCACCTGAGACCCTGGAGAGCCATTGACAGTCTGAATAGACTATACTGACTCTGATGAACCAAGAATCTACTTCAGCACACACATATACTTTTATTGAACACTCACATAGCCTATACACATACTTCTTACACAGATGCATTTAAAATATGAAATTTAATCTGTCCTCTGAATCCTCTTTTTTTTTTTTACAGCAAACTGGGGTCACTAAGTAGTGGGGAAAATACATCCAATATTTCTAGCTCAAATCCTGTTAGCCACTTGTAGAAAAAGATCATCAATATCACAGAAGTTACTACTATATATAAAGAAAAAAATCTGGCCTCTAGGCAGGTATTAAATTTTATGAGAAGACAGAAGCCAGACTGCTTGGGCAGATGCAATTCTACTACTGAAAATCACTTAGGTTCCCAAATGTAAGAACTACACTCTGAAAAACTGTAACATTCAGAAAGGATGGCCATGGCTGCAAGGAAACCAATTACATGCAGCATTCTTAAGTTAGGTAAGACGTATGAAAAGAACACACCAGACACAATCTAAAGAACCAGTCCAGTATGCCCTTAGAGTGAGGTGAACAACTGCTCTTAATATCACTTGGAATATCTAAGCCAGTGGGCACACCCAAAGTAGCTGTTAGGCTATAAACCAGAAGATATTAGAAACAAGGAAGATATAAAATTTAAAATTCAGTTATTACCAGTTTAACCACCATTGTTTTCAAAAATAAGCAGACTCTTTAGGGTTTCACTACACATTTTAACTGCACTGAAAAGATGTTCCTCAGAATTCACTGTGTTACCTGGAAAATCATCCCATCCAATAACTGGCTTTCCAGTTTTAATAGCAGCTTTTCAAATGGCTTCAGTTTATCCTCCTGGACACCAAATTTGGAAGGATTGTGATGGACAGACTTTAACAACCTGGCAAAGCAAAATAATAACAATGTGTGGTACCTTAGGTACTGTCTGAAGTGGGAATTCATTTGTCATAGCCGAGGCGATTTACATTCTTACTAACCATGAACCTGATAGTTCCACATCTCAGTAAGGCAGTTATACAGACGAAGCAGGGATTATTGCATGCTTAAAGTGGAGGGGTGGGGAGTTCTCAATGAAGTCTGAGCATTGCTCATAGAATGTTCAGGGCAAGTGAGGTAAATTTGAAAAGAGAAAGGAATAAAAGGGAGATCAGGGGACAGAGAGAATTGGCCTGATCAAATAACTAACAGCATATAGTAGATATGGATCAGGGAATCTGCACCACAGCATTTCCTACCCCTAAGTTCTCCCTCTAATTCTGGGCTCTGAATCTTTTGAAAGAAAGGACGAGATTTGTTATGCTTGTTATGTTGCTAATGTGAGGAAATTCAAATACACACAAATGCTAAGGCAGGACCCCTTAACATTTTATAGTACCTTGGAATGGCATGTGTATGTGTGAAATTAACTTTATCTCCCCCTCCCCCCGGATAAAGACACACAGGGTAGGAAAGAAGAGGGTAAAAATACCTGCTTCAGCACTAACTGCATAGGTTCAGGACTACATAAACAGCGCCCCGCTCAGAAGCCAATATTATATGGCAATTCTGCTACAGTGCAATCCTTACGTTTTAGGGCCAGGCGAGCAGAAAGTCACAAAAATTAGTAGCACCACTGCGTGGTAGGGAGATGTGGCCCCCTTGATTTGTTCAAAGCCTTTCTTGAAATACAACAGACCCAAGCTCCGAAATCATGTATTACATTACCATACAAACCAAAATCCTGTAAAGCACATTTGAACGTGTCTAATATCATTCAAAGAATAAAGTTTGTTTTTTGTTTGGTTTTTTTGCTGTTGCGAGCCACTTTGGGCTCCTCCAGGGGGGAAACAGTTTATAAATATTCTGAATAAATACTTTTTAATTCAAGACAAATGCCTGCTGGAAAGAAAATCAAGGCTATTCTTCCACCATACACATGAGCAAATTTAAAACAGTTCACCTCAGTTGGGCATTGCAGAAATAATTACCTCAGTACAATAAAGGTACATTTAAGTCAGTGATGAAACACATACAGCCAAGGAGTAATTGAGTATGAATACTAAAGCTTGGGGACTTGTTCGGCACAAGCTGCAAAAAATCCTAAGTAAGCCCCCAATTAAGTGCATGGAAACAATGGAGCATTAGCTTGGGGGACTGGATCCCCTCAACGTGGCTACTGCCATTGTTTCTGCTTTTATTTTTTCTAAAGAAGAGACCCCTTTACCAACGCACCTTTTGTACATGGTCCAGTGATCTTTCAGCATGGTATGATTGTCTATTATCTCATCCAGCGTTAGTAAAACAGTCAGCAGCTCCCCCAGATGCTCATACATAGCCTGTTGAAAATATACATATTTCAACACAGATTTAGGATCCCTAAGAAAATTATTAAATGCAGCACACTTGTTTGAGATAAAAAGCAGGCCTTCTTGTGTGTACGATCCTCTTCATTACAAGAAAGAAACAGGATAAAATCCCAGGCACAACTACAAGTTCTGGTTTTACATTTCCACAGTAGAAGGAAAAGATACCAAAACTTGAGCTCCAGACTGAGAACTTGCATAATTTTATGACACACTGCATCAGATTCTGCAAATAATTCTCACCTGAAAATGAACTCCTGATGTCTCGATAACTTTAGGTGCAGTCCTGAAAAATGAACCAATACTACATTTTACATCACATAATCAAAGGGGTTTTTTTCACTTTCTTCAATAAATCACAATAATTGACAATAACTGGGAAAACAATTCCACAAATGCAAGAGGCCCAACATGGTCTGTTGCCTCTGCGTTGAGTCAGTCTATGTTGCTTGCTCTGTTGTTATAGGACTGGCTAGGTAGGATTTGTTAGGTAGATCTGCTGTTGGAAAGATGTTTGTTCCTTCCCAATTATTTTAGAAGGTTTTAAGGTAGTGCTACTTTGTATCGAATTGGCTTAGTGGTGGGCTAAGAAGGGAGGAGGGTGGGAGGGAGCTTGATTATAGGAGGTTACTTGCTTTGTTGTGACTAGCTAATTTAAAATTTGTTTAATCCTAAACTGTTAGTTGTATAACATGCGGATAAGGGGAGGAAGAGAGATATGGAAATGGACTCTGAGAATATCTGGAGCAGCAATGCCGGTTCAGGGATCCCAGTGATTGGGGGAAGAGAGGTATGGTGGTGGGAGAAGGTACAGTAAGGGAAGGAGATGGAGATATGGTCATGCTCGATCTCCTTCCAACCTTCATCCCATCCCAAGAAACGTCAGTGGTGGGACTAGGAAAATAAACCCTTCTCCAACACTGATGCTGCACAATACCAGGCCCATTAATAATAAGACCATGACACAGCAGTGCAAGAAGTGCACAAAGCATGCATAACCAAGACCTGGGTAAGGGAAGTCGAGACCGTTGCCTTGAAAGAGCTGGCCCCCTCAAGGTTTCTTGGTCCTCCATCAACCCCGGACTTATAGTTCTGGGGGACTTCAATATCCATGCCAATGCTGCTGCCTCCTCGTGGTGTCTTCCATGGCAACACTAGCTCTCCCAGTTTGTATCAGGTTCTACACATCAAGCAGGCTGCACACTGGATCTGATCTTTGGCATAGGGATAGATATAGATCTGAGGCTACTGATGGTGTGCCGTGAGCAGATCATTTTGTCCTGAAGGCTCAGCTGGGTGTTCCAGCTCCCTCCTGTCTAGGTGGTGAGTGGATTTATGCTCACCCGCGGAGCCTAATGGACCCAACTGGGTTCCAGAATGCTCTGCGGGATTTGATGCCCCCTGGTGATGCATTAGAAGTGCTGACAGAAGACTGGCATACCAGTCTCTCTGAAGCCATCAAAGAAATCACTCCCCAATGTCCTCTTCGCTCACGCCCCAAATTAGCCCCATGATACACCATGAAGCTTCAGAGAACGAAGCAGGACCTAAGATGACTAGAGCGAGTTTGGAGACTGTCTTATGATGAAGCTGCAAGAACATCTTATTGGACATTTATGAAATCCTATAAGATGGCGGTGAAGACTGCAAAGAGAGAATTTTATGCAGGCTCCATTGCATCTGCTAGCTCTCGCCTGGCACAATTCTTTAGGGTAATTAGGTAATTAACTCTATTTCAGGGAAAACCCAAAATGTTAATAATGTGGCCATTAGCTGCGAGGCTTTTGCAAGCCTTTTTGAGGATAAAATCTTGTCACTTCAACATGAGCTGCCTGCCAACATTGATACAGTATGTGGACTGGAGGCCCCTTGACCATCATTGGATTCAGTATTGGACAACTTCAGCCTACTCTCCCAAGCTGATGTTGACAGGGTTCTGGGTGCTGTCAGACCTTCCACTTGCCTCTTATACCCATGCCAGTCATGGCTGGTGAAAGTCAGTGGTGACGGAATACAGGGGCCCCTGGTGGACATTAAAAACTTTCCCTGAGTTCAGGGGTCTATCCAGGGGGGCTAAAAGAGACTGTGATGACACTGCCCTGAAAGAAACCATCTCCGGATCCCACTGACCCAACCAATTACTGCCCAGTATCGAACCTTTCATTTCTGGGTAAGGTAATTGAGAGAGTGGTGGCGGAGCAGCTTCAGACTTTCCTGGAGGACACATCAGTTCAAGACCCATTCCAGTCATTTCCACCCTAACCATGATCTTTGTAGGCAGCTGGACCAAGGTGAGTTGGTGCTGCTGTCATTACTTGACCTGACAGCAACATTCAACATGGTCGACCATTATCTGTTAACCCACTGCACTGCCAATGTAGGAATCCATGGGACGGCCTTAAAGTGGCTTGCCTCATTTCTCCATGGTCAGGGACAGAGGGTGGCACTAGGTGAGAGGGTCTCACCACGATACCTTCTGGTATGGGGAGTCCCCCAGGAAGCAATACTCTCTCTCCAATGCTATTTAACATCTATATGTGCTCCCTCACCTAGCTGGTATGGAGTTTGGGACTGGGTTGTCACCAGGATGCGGATGACACCCAGCAGTATCTGTTGATGGACAGACGGCCAAACACTGCCTCAAATATTTTAGTTGATGGTTTGGAAGCCATAGTTGGATGGTTGAAAAAGAGCCAGCTGAGACTGAACCCATCTAAGATGGAGGTTCTGTAGCTGGGTAAGGGGGATTCAGGCCTGGGGTGCCAACTCCCAGTTCTTGATGGTGTGCCTTCAACACCACTGCTGACGGTCAACAGCCTGGGTGTGTTTCTGGATGCCTCCTTATCAATGGAGACCCAGATCACAAATGTTGCTAGACTGTTGTTTATTCCATTGCATCAGATCAGGCAACTGGCTCCCTTCCTGTCTTGCCCGGACCTAGCCACAGTGATCCATAAACAGTCACCTTCAGTTTAGATTACTGTAACTCCTTCTACACAGGGCTACCCTTGAGACTGACCCAGAAACTACAACTGGTCCAGAATGTGGTGGCACGGGTTCTTACAGGAACGGCATCGACAGCACACATACAACCAGTGCTTCATCAGCTGCACTGGCTCCAGGTTGAATACCAGATCAGGTTCAAGGTATGGTATAAACATTTAAGGCCCTAAAAAGTCTGGGACCAATGTATCTATGGGACCGCCTCTCCTGGTATATATCCGCTAGAGAGCATTACACTCAGGTGAGAATAATTTACTGGTGATCCCTGGCCTGAAAAGCATCCGGCTGTCTTCAACCAGAGCCAGGGCTTTTTTGGCCCTGGTGTTGGCCTGGTGGAACTCTCTGCTGAATGATATCTGTGCCCCGTGGAACCTAATGCAGTTTCGCAGGGCTTGTAAGACAGAGATGTTTCCACCAGGCCTATGGTTGAGGACAGCAATGGTTTTTTCCATCTAGCCTGGCTCTGTCCTTCCCCTTCCATCATGGGGAAAGGGACACTAAATTGCCTGTTTATGCACCATCTGCAAATTGTTAGGTAACATGTTAACTTGATTTTAATTCTAACCCAATTGTGAACATTGTATGGAATGTTGTTCCCCACCCTGAGCCCTGTATACAGGGGAGGGTGGGCTGTAAGTTGAAATAAATAAATATTTGAAAACTAAAGACACTTAACTGAGTCGCAACAGTACAAAGAATGTGCCACATCTAATTCTACACAACTTGTGACTCATCAAGCAGAGCACAGCACAAAGGTCACGTACCATGCTTGCCAGGAGCCAGTCTGGTGTAGTGGTTAAGAGCGTGGACTCTAATCTGAGAGAACCAGGTCAACACCTCCTGGTAGTCCCTGGCCCGAAAGACGTCCATCTTGCCTTGACCAGAGCCAGAGCCTTTTCTGCCCTGGCCCCTTCCTGGTGGAACATGCTCCCCATTGAGATCAGGGCCCTGCGGGATCTTCTTCAATTCCACAGAGCCTGCGAGATGGAGCTGTTCCGCCAGGCTTTTGGCTGAGGCAGCGGACATCCATATATGGCCTCCCTGAGGTTTCTGTTATTCTGTCATCTATTTAACAACTGCTGGCCATTATTTATATTTCATCCCGGACCAGGAACCTCCTACAACTGAAAAATTTCTTTTGCCATCAGTTTGAGACCACCATTTTAATATTTATGATGATGTTCTAAATTTTAATTCTTACACTATATTAATCAAATATATTTTGTACAAATGAAATGCTATTACCTGCCCTGAGCCCACTTTGCAGGAAGGGCGGGCTATAAATATGAATAAATATATAAAATAAGCTGCTCTGAGACTCCTTCGGGTAGTGAAGGGCAGGGTATAAATCCAATCTCTTCTTCTTCTTCTTCTCTTCCAACAGCCCCTGCTTTGGTGGTTTCAAGCAGGCAGCAGAAGCAGGAAGTTTAACAAGTCCCTGGCAGTTCACAACAAATGGCTGGTGGGTAGTGTTCAGCATGGCACAGGCCTGGTATAACTGCTAGACTTAATAATGGTTCTTTATATGTCACCAGTGGTGTTTATATAGCACCTTGGAATGACTGCTGTGAATGCCTTCATATAAATAAAGATTACATATGCAGCTTCACCCATTGAAAAAAATGAGTCATGCTGCTGTGCTGCCAAATATTATTACAAAGAAACCCAGGAGAAAACTAACACCTGCTAAAAGGGCTGAGGGAATACAGACAAGAGACTATTTGAACTATGTCCAGAAGACAGACATTAACATCTGTAAAATATCATGGGATTTCCCAGTGATCCCAAACTCCCTGACCAGACTAAATACTACACTCTAAAGGTGGCTCCCCTCCTCGAAGCAAACACATCAGCTTCAAATAGAACCTCACATCTGGAAATCTCCCTTCTGGTCTTTTCTAACTACAAGCATGATTCACACTACCACCACACAATTCCAACTTGAAAGACTAACTAGAAACTACAATAACATCAAAAACTGCTCACAAAAATCTGGCAACATTCATATGCCAATATTAATGCAAACCTTGGACCTCCCAAAACAAAGATATCACACTTTAATAACATGCAGTCTCACTCTTTTTATTAAAGGGACCTGGCAAGAAGTTTAATTTTTATGTGGATCAGTCAGAGAATTTGGTTTCCAATAATTTTGTGTTGTACACCCTTGATGGTGTGAGTCTATCTTTAACAGAGTCAGTCAAGAACCTGGGTGCTTTGTTAGATGGAACTGTAGCCAAGAGCAATTGGTTTCAGCTTCAACAATTATGGAGACTGGTTTCTTATTCAAGTGTAACCTACACACCTATGGTACATTAACCTCAAAGCTAGACTCTTATTATATGCTCTACATGGGCCTCCTCTTGAAGACAACTTGGAAACTTCAGTTAGAGCAAAATGCACTGACTATTATCTGTAGCAAACTATTATTCACATATCACATATCACACCTATTTACAGAATTCTTCATTGACTGCCTTTTTATATCTGAATTCTTAGCTTTAAAGCCCTTCACAGCCTAGGATTTCTCCCAATATAATATCATGCGGCATCCTTGCTCCGTGATTGGCTATACTTTTTGATTTGATCACTACGTGGTCGGTTGTAATCTCATATTAGCCACTTTGAGCCCCACATGGAGGAAAGTCAGGCTAGAAATATGAGTACAAATGTACAGAAGGTATCCACCTATCAATTTCAGCTCTAGACTTGGAATCAAAATGCCCAAAACTGTTTCCACATTTGTTAGATATACCTCACACAGGGCTTATTGATCCATTAACATTCTCACTTGGTGCTGAGAATTGTTTTTAAGTTTGTGCTAACACATTCATACCATTAGTAGAAGCAACATTTGCATGACTTAATTTACATGTTGCACTAATTTGGTTGTGGGGATATGGATTGCATTGCCAGTCATAACATACTCTCATTCTATTCCAGAAAACAACACTGGCACAAGACAATTCAGCGAACATGAGTGACCATGGCTCAGTGGTAAAGCACATGCTTTTAAGATGCAGGTGCAATCTCTGGCATCTTTAAGAGAAGCTTCTCAGACAGCAAATGCTGGGAAAGACCTTTCCAGAAAAAAGCATGCCAGAAAGATCAAACAATAATGACACCAAGTTGGTTTATGAGTTAACACAATATTTTAGATACATATTCCACAGTCCTTCCCCACATGTTCCCAGCTTCTCAAATGCACAAAATTTAAGGAGCACATCAATGTGCTACGTTTTCATCTGGTATTCAAAGGCAACATTTCTGTCAGTACTTACTTGTTACTAGAATAAAGGACAGCCAGTTGATGTACTACATTCATCACCACTTCATAGCACCGTGTCACGAAACAAGACAGTTCCTGAAATGACAAATTTCACACAGATTTATATTAGAGACCATTTGTTCATGAAACAAGAACATTTATCTGTAGATTTAGAAATTAACAGGGCAATATTACATACTTGAAAAATAATGAGCAGTCACCCATGGAGAGGTTAAAATCCTAAATAAAATGTTTATTTAAAGTCTAGTTGTCAGATAGAATTTTGACATTTACCACCATGTGTTAAGTTAATCCAATACAGCCATAGACAAACATGAGGAAAATTTCAGTGTTCTGCTCACATGGGTCCAATCCCAAATACCATCAAGTGCCTTAATGTTACTAGTTTAATGCTTGTAATTATTTAATTACATTGTCTATAAATTTTTAATGATCTCACATCTGTTTAGAACCTCCAGAGACTAATAGCTGGAACTGTGATGTCCCAACAACACAGCCATTAATGGTTATGTTAACAGCTGTACACGAACAGTTATTTACAGTTTATTGAATCTCTAGCAGGAAATTGACTAAATTAGGACTCCACCTAGAGACTGAACGTGCCAACATTTTCTATCGGAAAGTGCTATCCGGAAAGTGCTATCCAGAAAGTGCTATTGGACTCAATAGAAAGATGCAAAAGTAAAGCAGTGAGGAATCTAAGTGAAAAATCTAAGCCATCTGGAAATTCTCCACCCAATGTCTTATGAGACAGCAGACAGTTATCTATGGGATCAAGGATCGCACAATAGACAAAACAGAATAGATCGCATATCTGTCACATGAATACATATCAACTGTGTCAAAAAGAATTCCAGAATATGCTGGGTGCCAGTTCTTCCTAAAACTCCTTTGGATTAATTTTCCCAACCCCATTTTAAAACATTTACATGATCCTGTGTGAGACAGAACAATCCCATGCCACTGAAATTATGCCAGATTTTTTTAAAAAACCACAATTTCTACAAAAAGCTGAGGAAGTTGAGCAACTCAGATCCTTCTTTCATTTAAGAATGAACAAGCAAAAGTCCCCTGGCAATTGTTCCTTGGTAAATCAAACTGTTATTTCTTTGAAGCAGTAAATACTTCAAGTGGAATAGTCCCTTTAAAAATCAGGCCTTCAATGTCTTTGTTTTGTTGAAACAATTGATTTTACTCTGTGTTGGTCAAACGTGTTGAGTCAGTCCTTTGTTTCTGACAGCTTTTGTCCTTGAAGGAAAAGCATCTGCAGGAGGCTAAAAAAAAGGACTGGTTAACTCTTTTTGTGCTCAGAATTCCCCATATCCATCTGCTTCCTCTCTATAAGGGATGATACAGAGAAGTAGTATTGCCCCTTACTCACTTGAAAGGGGTTTTCACGTGCAAAGGCCAAAAAATGTTTAAGTAAACCTTTTCAATGAAGGTAATTCTCCTGTAGCAAGCAACAATTTTAAAATCCATTGCTCAGCTGAAACACATTACCAGCAGCAGTTGCAGAAATACATAAATCTTACACTTTACCTGTAAAAATGAGACAAATCTCCCCATCTGTATTTGGCTATCTCCTTCCACCTTACTGGATTCCAAAGCTTGAAAAGCAAAAAATGAATGAAAATTTTTCTGGTGTTAGAAAATGCACTGTCCCCAGTATTAATCTGAAGATCTCATAACCAGTGTCACGTGACTTTCCATTTAAACATGTCCAATGGATTCCAAGTTAAAAGTTCACTAGAACATATTTTTCAACTTTAATGCTATCTAGTTGCTTGATATTAATCAACTGTATACGCTATCTGCTGAAATCCTTGATTATAACCATGGGATGTATAGCAAAATGCCATTTTTAGATTAGTATTATTATGTTTACACAGAAAATTCAATTCCCCACTCCTCCACATAAAGCCAGCTGGGTGACCTTGGGACAGTCACAGTTCTTTCAGTGCTCTCTCAGCCCATAAAAACAAGTCTGGCTCACCACTAGCATAACAGTAAGAGCTAGAACTTGTACCTGCCAGACAATCTTAGGATCTCATCACTATTCTACACACAATGTCATATGATGATGATGATGATCATCATCATCATCATGCCTCTCATTTGTGTACATCATGAAAAAACACCAATCATATGCTCAAATGACAAAACACACATGGACTTATCACATCTTGTCTGTGCACACAGGATACAGGCAATTCACTAACATGGAAGTGCTATCTATTAAACTTTTCCCATCATGGCCCTGACCTGGATAGGCCAGGCAAGTCCGATCTTGTCAGATCTTGGAAGTTAAGCAGGGCCAACCCTAACAAGTAATTGGAAGGGAGACAATACCAGGGCTGGGATGCAGAGGCAGGCAACCAAGCCTCTCTTAAAATGTCCAAACCCCAGTAGGGGTTGCCAGAAGTCACCATGACTTCCAGGTATGCAAGCAAACACATACACACACAAAGAGAGAGAAACCCACACACACAAAAAACCTTTTCCCATCACTGCAGACCATGAAAGGAGCAAATGCATTTGATAAAAACTCTTCCTAAGCACAAGTTATACAGTCACCCTGAATTTGCCTGCTCTGTTTAAATTGCTTAGTCCACACACAGACCGGAAGAAATCATTAATTTTTTTTAAAGGATGAATCTTGCAGCTGCTACAGCTCTCTCCTTCCTGCCAATGAGACAGAAATATCAAAGGAAGTGCCTTGTTTCAATTTTGGCAACACATCACTATATCTTTCAAAGGGGATTTTAATAAAATGCAGCATAAAATGAAATTCATCTTAAAGTTACTCATTTTTAAAGCAGTGTTGCACTGCCTGTAATGCCCTTTTTTGAATAACAGAGCTAAGAGGATTTTTTCTCCACTGCATGTTGTCAACCAAATAAGAAAGAATTAATATACTGCATTTCTATACCAAATGCTGTCCAAGGATCTCAGATGGCCTCTGCGTCCCTTAAGGCATGAATGAATTAAGTGACAAAAGATTGTTCTGTTCTGAAAACAGTGTGATCTCATTCATCCTACAGATGTGAGAAGGGAGACAGAGACCTGCCCTTTAGCCACAATACTGCCCAGAAGGATTCATTGCAGCAGCTGACATTTTACCACTGAAAGCCAGGGTGGTGTAAGCCTGGGGAGACCCAGGTTCAAACCCTTACTCATCATGAAAAAGTCACTGGGTGACCTTGGGCTACCATTCTCTCTCAGCGTAGCCTACCTCACAAGGAGAAAATAGAGGAAGGATAAAACAGAGGAGGGAAGAAACACACGTGCCATGTATGCAGATTTTAAGTATACAACAAAGTATAGAAACCAATTCTGCCAACTACAAGCTCCCTAGAGGAAAGGCAGGATAAGAACGTAATCAGTAAATAAGAAAACTCAGGCAACAATATTCTTCCCACTGAAGAGTCAGCATCAACCAAGTTCCTTCACCAATTACAATCTTCACACCAACTCTTCTTTCCATTCCTTCCTATAGGAGTGTGAGAACTGTGGCAGTCTATTCCCGGTTTTACTCATTAACAGTTCTAGAGCTGGGGAACAGGCTGCTATTAGAAATCCAAGCTACACCATCTATTTCTGTTTTTCATAGGCTGTGTAAAGAGTCTCTATTTAAAAGGACTTTCAATTTAAATTAATCAGTTGACTGTATTCTTCTTAAAACCTCAACGGAATAACCCTCAAAAATGAAAAAACTGTTCTCAGGGTATATTAAAAAGTTTACGCAGAAGTATTACAAATTTGTCCTTGGTCCAAAAAGCAGTATTCAAAAATACACCCAACCAATGGCTTGTGACTGCTTTTCATGCATTGACTATGCATTGATTATCACTAAGCTTACTTAAAATATAAAAACGCAAGAGTTAAGCATACAGCTTATTTTGTTAAATTTTGTTAAATCAACAGGTTTCAAACTAAAAAAAGATATTCAAAATTGTAAGCGTTCAGTGAAAATGATTTTGCCAACACAATGGCATTTGAATCCTACTCACAATGATATGCATTTAATACCCCTGATACACACAATGCTGCTGAAGCTGTAACAGCAGAAGCCAATCTGTGCACTATGACAGGCACTCTTACAGGCACTCTACAACCAATTAAACACCTCTGCAAAATACTTTAATGTTGTATATGCAAGAGCCAAAGTTTTTTCCAAATATATTACTATGCATAGCATATTATACTTAATTTTAATCTATAAACCAACAATTAACTATACCAGAATTTTCACACATTAGCATAACTAAAGAAGCACTTACCTCCTTCTCCATAAAACAAGAGGCCATTGTAAAATTTCGTTTCTGCCTAGGAAAAAATGCAGAGATTTTTTTCCCCCTTGAATTATAACTCTACAAAGAATTAATGCAGGAAACACACATGGCTATGTATTTAAATTGCAGAATATGAATCTATTACAAAGTCTAGACACCAGTTTTGCCAACTACAAGCCTGTGTTATTAAAAGGTGTTACCTCATATTTTAGTTTCTTGATTTCACAGCAAAGGGCTGCATACACAGTGATGACTTTGTTTAGAACCTGGCAAATCAAACAGAAAAACAGACTCATATATGCACAGCAATAAAAAAATAGAGTTATTTTTCGCATATGTTCAAAAAGATTAAGAAGTGACAATACAGTATTTACCACTTGTTCTGGAATTAAGTATATTAAGTTCTGGAATTAAAAGGAATATATGACACTTGAGAACTTTACCTTGTTTTCCGTCTTTATGAGTTCAAGTAAGGAAGACTGTTCATAAGGCAGAAGCTAAAATTAAGCAAAAACAGGAGCGTATTTAGAAAAGACAGAAAGTCAGATGAATGACTGACTAGACTAAATCATCATATCACAGTAACATTTTTTCCCCAAGCTGACTGTTGCTGGCAGGCAATTTTCTAGGAGATTAATTGTTCTCATATTTTAAAAAAGGACACAAAAAGAAAACACATTTAAGCCATGAAATTTCTTTGAGAAAAAATTCATTCCAAAAACCAAATGCTAAATAAACATTAATAAATAAATGATGGCTATCACATGGGAAAACCTCTGCATGATTTCTCACTAGGCTCATAGCTAGGCATTACTGCTGGAAAGAAGGAATTTTGCTTGCCTTTAGAGGATCCTGTGGATCACTAAAAATGCAGTCTTAGCTAGGGGTATTTTAAAACAATGTTCCTAAGTAGCAAACACAATTATGAGTATTATGTAACAATTTGAAGCTTCAGATGTATAATCCTCATTCACATTAAAGAGGCTCATATTAAAAATGAAGGGGAGAATATGAAGTCATCACATTTCAACAAAAAAGGGAAAACGGGTTCTAATATTTTCACTTCATGCTACACATACAGTAAGGACAAGCTAATGCATGACCCATTTATCCCTCTATGAAGATGAATTCCAGAAAGAATACCATGTTAGATGCTATAAGCAAGGCCTTCTGTACTACTTAGTGAATGACAAATCTTTGATCAAAATAATAATCAAGAGAAGAAAGTCTTTGACCCTAAAGCATGCTCCCCCCACCCCCAGGGAAAGTAAAGGTGGGAACCAGTGTTCCCTCTAAGCTGAGTTAGTGTGAGCCAGCTCACAGTTTTTTAGCCTCCGGCTCACACATTTTTTTCTTAGCAAACTAATTTACGCAGTAGCCAAATGGCTGGCTCACAACTTTAATGCCAGTGGCTCACAGAGTAGAATTTTTGCTCACAGGACTCCACAGCTTAGAGGGAACATTGGTGGGAACATAGTTCATTTGGCTTCTCAAATCCAAGCTTAAACTTCCAATCACATGTTGATTCCTTATTCAGCTTTTACCACACCACACAAGTTTCTCCTAATGACATTTTATGTTTAACCAAGAAGGATCTTCTCAAGGTTAGCTTCTAGTCACTCAGTCAGTTTTTATTCGGTGCATAACCAGCACAATTCAGTTAAAACAGTTTAAAATCTCTAGGGTTCATTCATAAAACATTTATAAACCAATCTGCACTCATATCAGCCTTATCTGAGATGTTTATGCTACATCTGTTTATGATACATACTTTTTCCACAAAAAAAAAAAAGCAGAGAAGCCATGCCAGAGACCTCATATCATACTGTAATCCGGGAATCCAACTGACCCAGCCCCTCCTTCAGATTCTGAGGGGCCACAAAGACCTGTGTGTTCAGAGGGAACGGCCAAAGAAGGAATGCCCAAGGAAAGAAGCTCTAGTTAGTAAGAACATAAGAACATAAGAGACGCCAATGTTGGATCAGGCCAAAGGCCCATCCAGTCCAACACTCTGTGTCACACAGTGGCCAGAAATACCAGTGCCATCAGGAGGTCCAGCAGTGGGGCCAGGACATTAGAAGCCCTCCCACTGTTGACCCCCCCCAAGCACCAAGAAGACAGAGCATCACTTGCCCCAGAGCCCCTAGCTATACCTTGTGGCTAATAGCCACTGATGGACCTCTGCTCCATATGCTTATCTAATTCCCTTTTGAAGCCGTCCATGCTTGTAGCACCCACCACTTCCTGTGGCAGTGAATTCCATGTGTTAATCACTCTTTGGGTGAAGAAGTACTTCCTTTTATCCGTTCTAACCCGACCGCTCTGCAGTTTCATGGAGTGCCCACGAGTTCTTGTATTGTGAGAAAGGGAGAAAAGTACCTCTTTCTTTACCTGCTCTTTCCCATGCATAATCTTATAAACCTCGATCATGTCACCCCTCAGTCGTCTTTTCTCCAAGCTAAAGAGCCCTAAGCGCTTTAACCTTTCCTCATAGGGAAAGTGTTCCAACCCTTTTATCATTCGAGTTGCCCTTTTCTGCACTTTTTCCAAAGCTATAATATCCTTTTTAAGGTGTGGTGCCCAGAACTGCACACAGTATTCCAAATGAGGTCTCACCATTGATTTATATAGGGCCATTATTATATTGGCTGATCTGTTTTCAATACCCTTCCTAATAATCCCCAGCATAGCATTGGCCTTCTTTATTGCAGTCACACACTGTCTCGACATTTTCAGTGAGTTATCCACTACAACTCCAAGATCTCTCTCTTGCTCAGTCTCTGCCAGTTCAGACCCCATCAATGTGTATTTATATTTAGGATTTTTGGCTCCAATGTGCATCACCTTGCACTTGGCCACATTGAACCCCATTTGCCATGTTGACGCCCACTCGCCCATCCTTGACAGATCCCCTTGGAGTGCCTCACAATCCTCACTGGTTTTCACCACCCTGAACAACTTTGTATCATCCGCAAATTTAGCCACTTCACTGCTTATTCCCATCTCCAAATCATTAATGAACAAGTTAAAAAGCAGTAATTTTACAATGCTATGTGTCTTTAAATTATAAAAGAAACAATATTACTGCAATGTACTCTACAGGAAGCTATCCTTGAAAAGTGTTTGGAAACCCCAGCTGCTGCCAAATGCTACAGACAGGATGTTGACTGGAATGGGTCATAAGGACCATATCATACTCTTGGTCCATCTACACTGGCTTCCGATCTGCACAATTCGAGGTGCCGGTGTTGACTTTTAAAGCCCTACACTGCTTCGGATCATCATATCTGAAAGATTGCCTACTCTGTTATGAATCTACCTGATCACTATGATCATCTTTCGAGGCCCTTCTTCCAGTGCCCCTGCCCTGGGAGAGGACCTTCTCAGTCATGACGCTTAAAGTTTGGTACTCTCTGCTCTAACAGATTCATCTGTCCCCTTCTGTTGTCATCTTTTGCCAGCAGGTTAAGACCTTTTTGTTTTGCCTGCTGTTCCCTCAGTGACCCCTCCTTCCTGACCTGTTTAACTGTTCTTTTTATGCATGTGTATTTTAACTTGGTTTTAATTGTTCAAATGATGTGTTTTTGTTTGTTTTTAAATGATTTTAAGATGTGTTTTTTATGTATGCTTTTAATCTTTTAACCATCTTGGTGGCCCTGATGAGGGCTAGAAGTCCGGGCATAAGTTTTGTAAAGAACTAAAAAATAAATAAACATTTAAACTGATCTGACCTTGAGAAGAACAATACACATGTCATAAAGAAACAAAAATAAATGTAAGGATCGGAACATCATAAGGGCCAATTCACCAGATAAATACAATGCCAGCTCATCCCTACCTCTTACCAAATGTTTGCTCTAGATTGTGCAAGTTTCTTCTGAAAGCTACACAGTGCTAGATTTTTGGACTAAAACCTTGTGCACAGTTGCACAGAAGTCCTATTCCTATCAGTGGCATTTACATGTAAGCTACTGTATGAAGCACTAAATCCCTTCTCCAAAGACCTTTAGCATTCAACAGACTCCCACATGTATATTAGTAACTCAACAGAATTACGTGTAAAAAAATATGAACATTAAACACAAGCATACGTTTAATTCAATGGGATCAAGATTAAAGTCCCAAACATCTCCCACAGAGTCATCCAGCGCATCTTCAATTCTCTTCAGTTGAGAAGTGTATGCCTCAAGGAATTTCCCATAATTCTTCAACTGCACTTCAGCATGGATTTCTAAAAATAAACAGTATTATTTTCATTATAGCAAGATTACTGGTACAACAACCACATTTTTGATAATGTAAAAGGTCTTGATTACTTTGTTGCTCTGTACCTCTGTTCATTTTTTTTTACAAAGAAAATTTTATTCTTACAAAGGAAAATGATCTATACTTTACAATGCTGTATATATGCAAATTCATCTCCCAACAATTGACCTATTGGTACAAAATAGAACATAGCTAATCAATTGGAGCTTAAACTTTTCCACATATTCCATAGCTTTTTAAACAAGACAAAATACAGCATATTATAAAATCTTTCAGATGGTAAAATATCATGGTCGATAAACAGTCACCATTTCTATACTTTCCTGTTGTCTTGACTAATACACAGTGGAAACTTTACATGACCCACTCTCTCTACTGAAGTATTTTAATGTACTTTTGTCAAACCCAAACTACTTTTGATCATATCAAACTGAAAGTTACAAGTGAAACATTCAGAAGCCCTCCCTGTCATGTAAGCAGAATTTATAACTCATACAGGAAATTTTCAGCCTTCTAAAAACACAACTTGTCACTAAAATTAGTCTCCTTTCTATAAGTAATATAAAACTAATGATTACAAAGAGATTCTGTGGGAAACCAAGAAAAGTCTAAAGGAGTTTGAATTCTTCAGTTTAGAAGACGAAGGAGAGACACAAAACAGGTTATTTTATCAATTGAGGGTCACTCAATAAAACTGATTAGCAGTAGATTCAAAACAGACAAAAGTAAATATGTCTTCCTGGAGATAAGTCACAGAATTTGTTGATGACCACTAATGCAGGTAATTTTAAAAGGTGAGTAGATTAATTTATGTGCGATGGATCTATACCAAATCCACCTATTTGGAGGCAACATACCTCTGAATTCCAGGCACTATAGGGCAAATATTGAGTGAGAGTTCTTGCTGTCACTCTCTGCCTTTGGTTTTTGCTAGCCCCTGCTGAAAAGAAGATGATGGACTAGATTGACCCTTATAATAATCCAGCAGGATTCTTATTTCCCATTACTAAACATCTATAACTGCAAATTACTTTGAAAGCTTCTGTTTTAACCAGCTTGACACAGACTGCTTTCATTTTACACTGGGTAGGAACTGTACCCAGTTAGGCAATCTGCAAGGTGATTTGAAAAGAACACATTGCCCAATCGCTATTTTCTAAGTTTCACACATTTCTGCTATTGCTACATCATAACCATATTATTATTAGCTATTATTAGCATTAGCTTGAATTTACAGAACTGAATTTGGGGAAGAGATGCATTACTTTAAATTTCCCTGCTACACATGTCAAAATGAGAAGACATGCAGAGCATTAAGATGAAAAAGTTAACCTGCTCTCTCAAGAACTAACGATATAGATCACTACTGTGCAAAATTTAGTTCATGGGGTTTTTTAGTATATTTTTGCATTTGGGCGTGTGTGTGTGTGTGTGCATGCCCATGCCTGGAAGTCATGGCAACCTCTGGTGACTCCTACTGGGGCACAGAGGACATTCAGAGAAGTGGATTGATAGCCTGCCTCTGGCCTCCCGGGCCTGGTATTCTCTGAAGGTCTCCCAACCAAATACTTGCCATGGTCGGCCCTGCTTAGCTTCCGAGATCTGACAAGATCAGGCTTGCCTGGGCTATCCAGGTTAGGGCAGTTCATGAAATATTTTGAATAATCATTGTGTAAACTATTTCACAATGTTTGTGTTTTCAAACAGTGGAATATGCACATGCACTCTGTTTAAATGTGTGGAATGCCTCCAAGAACAGTTTAGGTAAGGATTAATATTTGATACAATGAAGCCATTACCACAGGAAGTTAAGTTTTAAATGGTCATGAAAGCATAAGCGGAAGAGATTGTCCCATGTCAATTTCTCCAAACCAAGAAGCAAAGAGAGAAACCTACATACCACACAATTAAATTATTCCAATGTGACAAGTTAGCTAGCTAAAAGTGGGAAGAGCTACAATTAAACCTAACTGTATCTAAAGCAAACTACTTGCTTTACAAGAGAGAAGAAATGTTGGTACTTCGTAGAAAAATAAAACAATTAAGAGAAGGAAATGCATTGTTCTAAGAAGAATAAAGAATCTCAGTTGAAACAAATGCATATAGGAAGCCCAAGGGGAAGGAAAGTATTAACAGAAAAAATGCTTGAGAGAAAGGAAGGATGGAAGACCAATATGGAGGGAGGGGAGGTATTTAGTGGCACTGTGCTCTGTTCCAACACTGTCACAGCCAGATGATGAAGAAGAGATTGGATTTATACCCCACCCTTTGCTACCTGAGAGTCTCAAAGTGGTTCACAATCTCCTTTCCCTTCCCCTCCCCATAACAGACACCCTATGAGGTAGGTGGGGCTGAGAGAGCTCTCTCCAGAACTGCCCCTGAGAGAACAGCTCTGAAAGAACTTATGAATAACCCAAGGTCACACCAGCAGCTGCACGTGGAGGAGTGGGGAATCAAACCTGATTCTCCCAGATTAGAGTCCGTGTTCCTAACCACTACACCAAACTGGACCTGTGGCGCAAGAACAGGTGGTTTTCTTATGGAACATTCAAATAAGATCTATTTGAATCCAAATGACATCTTTTATTCCTAAATTTGTGGCACATATTCAAGATCCCACTTTTTCATTCTGTACTCATCTGGACTAGCCACCACTTCCCTGCTGCCACAGTCACCATCATCAAGAACAGATCTGAACCCCACTCCCCCTGCAAAAATGCAGTGAAAGGCTGAGGGAGATCTATCATTACTGAACATTGCTGTGAGCAAAAGAGTAGATAAAGCGTACCTAGTGACCAGTGTTCCCTCTAAGCTGAGTTAGTCTGAGCTAGCTCACCATTTTTTAGCCTCCGGCTCACACATTTTTGTCCTTGCTCAGGAAGGGATGGCTCCAGAGCAGACTGATTTATGCCGCAGCCAAATCGATCGCTCACAACTTTAAGGCCAGCAGCTCACAAAGTAGAATTTTTGCTCACGGGACTCCACAGCTTAGAGGGAACATTGCTAGTGACACCTGCAGTCTTGCATACGGGTATGCATTAAGTGGCAGATGTTTTCCTTCCAGATTAAATCAGAACTACCACCACTCTCTTGTTCCATACTCACAACTAATATAAAGGATCAAAATGTCCACTCTATTCATAGGAAATGTAGCAGAAATTCTGTATTTTAAAACTTTTAACCCCTGACAATCATGGAGGCTGCAGAATAATGGTTAAAGGAATGGTTTTTTAACCATCCTTTCCATTACCCAGTTATGAGGGAAGCAACAACTCTTAACTCACATTGCCACATCTGATTACGGAACCAAAGAAACAATAGTTATCCCAAATAAATTAATCCAGGAAAAGATGCAATGATTTAGAAGATATTATACAAAAAAACAACCTTGAGAGAATTACGAACATATTAGTTATTGCCCAGATCAAACTAGGTATTGCACACCATCTAACTCCATTCATTTGGGAAAACTGGAACATGGCAGAAAGAGTAAAATTGATAAATTATTTGACAGTTCAAAACAGGGGCCATCTTTGCTAACTAATAGAATCTGTGGAAAAGAGTAAGAGTCCAGTAGCAACTTAAAGACTAACAAAATCTGTGGTAGGGTATGCGCTATCCTGAGTCACTGCTCACTTCTTTGCATACAACTAGAATGTGAGTCCATCTCTCCTATGTACTGAAAAGTGGAGTGACTTTCCAATATGTAGGACAGATGGACTCACTTTCTAGCTGTATCTGAAGACGTGAGCAGTGAACTCATGAAAGCTCATCCCCTGCCACAAATTTTGTTAGTCTTTAAGGTGCTACTGGACTCTAACTCTTTTCTACTGCTACAGACAGACTAACATGGCTACCCATCTTCATCTATCTTAACAGAATCTATTCATAAGACATTTCTATTGTGCTTTTCTCCTGTACCACCATAAATCATGAGGAAGTCTTGGATCTGCTTATTTTGTTTCCTCTTACACTTCCCTCAATTTTAAGCTAACCCTACTTTACCTATGGAACAACAGTTCAGAACAGTTCTCACTCTGAGTGAACCGACTGCTCTGTTGACTTGATTTTAAACCAGCCTCTCTTTGCGACATCTTCCTCCACTTTGCTGTTGTTAACATAAATGTACCACTCTTACAGTTGTGCATTTCGTGCATCTGATGAAGCCAATCTCCGACTCACAAGCAGGTTACACTGTAATAAATTAGTTTTGCTGCTACAAACAGGTCAACCCATATGAAAGTGTCTTGTAGCTAGTATCAGCAACAAAGTTGCCAAAAGACACTACAATAGCAACTACCACTTTAGAATCTGTCTAAGGATAATTTCGTATAGACAACCATGTTAGTCTGTAGCAGCAGGCAAAACAAAACAGAAGACCAGTGGTACTCTAAAGACTAACAAAATTTATTATTACAGGGACGCTGTAGTAAATTAGCCTTCACAGTGCCACTAGACTCCTGTTTTATTCCATTTCAGGAAGAGAATTCTTGTCAAGCTTCCAGGACAAGAATGTGTGGATGGATTTGTTGCACATCTTTTAATTGTACATATTTTAAAAGGGGGGGGGGGGAGCCGGCAAAGGAGATGGGATATGATAAAGCACCCTTGTGTTTCCATTTTGTACACTTTTTTCAAATGACAAAATAGTAGAAATGAACTCTGTGGTTGTGGAAACCAGGCTGGATTTTCCGGACACATTAAAGCCTCTCTGCGCTTAAGTGCCCTTTTTAAAAATGCTCTTTAAAAAAAAAAAAAAAGTAAAGTTTTGATTGTATTGAATTCTGTTAGTATTTTCCCTTTAAAAAATAAAGTGTATAATCTACTAAAGGGGGGGGGGAGAGAAGCACCCTTTTTACCCTTCAGCCACCTTGACCGAAAGAATGGCTGAAGAGTGCCGAGGGACGGCAACAGCCCTGTGGCCCTCCGACACCCCCCCCCCCCCGGCTACGTGGAGAGGCGAAAGGCTATAGGGGGTGGTGGGAGAGAGAGGGAGAGAAGGTATTGGGAGGAAGGACCGAGTCAGGCGGTCCCATTGCACAGGACAGGGGCGGGCTAAGCGACTCCCCGCAAGTGTCAGACTCAACGAACCAACAACCCCCCCCATCTGAGTTCCCTGAGAGAAGGACACGCCCTCCCCGCCTCGTTCTTTTCCCGCTCTTACTCTGAGAACCGTCGTCGACGCGATCGAACTCCCAGTCCGGGGAGAGGGTCTCCAGCGCCATGACAGACCCGAACCCGGCAGCGACAGCAGGAGCAGCAATTGCTGCCCCTCGCCTGGCAGACACGAGACTTCCTGCCACGCCCGCGAGGCACGCTGGGAAATGTAGTCCCTTGATCTGGTCGGAGCGGAATCGGGAAGCAGCGGTGATCGGGCGGCAAGCGAAGGGTGAAGGGACGCTCAACAGCGGCCCCCTCCGGGCAAGGCGATAATAACAGAATCTGAGGTAAATAAAAGCGTAGCCGGCGGTGTCGTTAAGGTCACATATGTGGTGCAACTTTAGACTGGTTTAATCGTCGTGACATTTCGGCCGTCACCCTCCATGATCGCTGGTGGGAATTGTATCCGATGATGGGGCAATCTGTCAGAGTCTGAGCACCTTCGGAGAAAATAGGGTTCTGGGAAAGCTAAAAATAAACACTGGTTTGGTTTATATTCCATCTCTCTAAATTTATTCAAAGTGGTTTCCAGTAAAACACATATATTTGCACATCAGTATATTTTGAATATCTGTATTTATTAGGTCTAGATTTGTGTCCAACACAAATATTTTGCTCCTCAAGGCAAATATATATTGTTAAGTATGCAACTCAACAATGAAGTAAGTAATAAGTGATTCAGCTTTATTAAAGAACCAGAACTTCCAAGATCACACAACATCTGAGGACACACCACAAAAACAACAGTGGAGCACAGCTCCTTTTAAACTGGTAGCCACATCCTCTCATAGTTAACATCCAATCACCTTGTAAAGATAACATCCAATCATTTGTCTTCCTTCCAGCACAGACTCTTACATTTCATTGGTTACATAACACGCTTCAGCCAATGGTGTTGTTCCAGATTAGAATCTGGCAGAGGTTTCAAGCTTTACTTTATATGTCGATGTCAAGACATAACACATACATACTGTTTTTACCTATTGTAATTTATTTTATTGTTTTAATGTAGTTGTATGTGACTGTATAATACTGTTGTGAGCTGCCCTGAGCCCTGCTTGTAGGGAAGGGCAGCCTAATAAATCTAATTTAATAATAAATAAATAAAATTAGTAGAAACTGTAACAAAAGATAGAATTGTTAGGCACATAGAGAGACAAAGACTGCTGAAGGAAAATCAGTGTAGTTTCTGCAAAGGGAAATGCTGCCTCACCAGTCCTTTGGGACCCCACATAAGCATGAAAGAGCAGTCAAGAAATCTAATAAAATAAATAAATAAATAAAGGTACCTGAGCATAGTTCCTGCAAAGCTGCACTAGAAGGTGCTGGAGCACAACATTTTAACAGGCAGTTTGGGGGATTTCTGCTTCAGCCCACAATGCATTTTCCCTCCATTGGAAACAATGGAGGATGGGGCACCTCCTTCTGGGGCTCATAGAATTGGACCCCCTGGGCCAATATTTTTGAAATTTGGGGGGGGGGAGTTTGAGCAGAGGCACTAGCAGCTATGCTACAACATTGGTGCCTCTACCTAAAAAAAAGGGACCCCCCCAGAGACCGAGATTGATTCTCCATTATAGCCTATGGGGCCCATTGACTATAATGGTCACCAGAGGCTACAATGGGCACCCTTGCACATACTGCATTTCAGTATGATTTGTAAGCTGCCTTGAGTTACAGGGAAAAGGGGGATATAAATATTTGAATAAATAATTGAATAAATAAGTAGTTTGGGCAGGTTGATTATATTTAAGCAACTTCCTGTTTGTTAGGTTAGGCAGAGTTCTAACTAGGTTTGCCAAGTCCCCTTGACATCGCGGTGGGGGAATTGGGGGGGGGCATTCCAGATGGGTGGGATGTCCCTGTCATGATGATGTCACCTGGAAATGTCAGTGATGTCGCGCAAGACGTTTGGGGGCAAAAACTCTATGTCACACATGACATTGCTAACGCAATGACGCCACTTTTGGGTGACATCATCGTACTGGGAATGTTGCATGACAACGTCCCTGTTTGCAGGTGGGGTTTCCCCACTGGCCAGCTTGCCAGCTGCAGAACAGAGCCCCTAACAGCAGGGGAACCCCCACTGGAAACTGGGGGCTGGCAACCCTAGTTCTGACAATGATTGTTCCTCGTCTGTTATACTTGACCTGTAATGCTGGCTGTTATATTTCACTAAAAAAACACAAAGTAGACTGCAAGAGCTCCCCCCCCCCATGCTGGGATTTCTAAGGCTCAGCACAGGGCAGTGGTCTGAGGCCAGATCTACCCATATAGTGGACTGGGGCAGGTAGACCTGGTCTCTGGAGTCCACAAACTGGGTGAGTGGGTGGCAATGTGGTAAACGAAGTTCAGCGTTGGTAACTGTAAGAAGAGAAGAAGAAGAGATTGGATTTATACCCTGCCCTTCACTCGGAGTCTCAGAGCGGTTTACAAACTCCTTTCCCTTCCCCTCCCCACAACAGATAACCTGTGAGGTAGGTGGGGCTGAGAGAGCTCTTTCCAGAACTGTCCTTGAGAGAACAGTTCTGGCAGAACTATGGCTTGCCCAAGGTCATCCAGCAGCTGCGAGTGGAGGAGTGGGGAATCAAACCCAGATTAGGGTCCGTGCACTTAACCACTACACCAAACTGGCTGATGCACATTGTAGGGTTGCCAAGTCAATTTTTCTTACCGGTGGGGAAGCCTCGCCGGGCCCCGGAGCCATCCTTCGATGTGCGCGCGCCACCAGCACATCACTAGAAGTGACGCGCGACATCGATCACGTTGAAGGCGTGGCCCCGATCGTCGGAGGGAAAACTCTAGAGTTTTCCCTCCGATGATTGGGGCCACGCCCCAACGTGATTGACGTGGTTGCGTCACCTCCGGTGACGCAGCCACGCTGCGCTTCGGGGGGCGGAGTTCCCCCCGGGGCCCGATTCCATGGCGGTGGAAATCGGGCCCCCGAAGCGGGGGTTTACCCGCCCCCGCCCCCACTTGGCAGCCCTAGCACATTGGGACAAAAAGTCCCAACTTCAATTATGGGCTAATGGGGTCTGAACATGGTGAGAGTGAAAGGGAAAAAGATCTTGGGGTCATAGTGGATAGCTCGATGAAAGTGTCAACCCAGTGTGCTGCAGTGGTGAAAAGGGCAAACTCTATGTTAGGGATTATTAGGAAAGGGAATGAGAATAAAACAGCCGGTATAGTAATGCCCCTGCATAGATCCATGGTGTGGCCTCACATGGAATGCTGTGTACAGTTCTGGTCACCGTAGCTCAAAAAGGACATCGCAGAGCTTGAATAAGTACAGAGGTGGGCACCTTCCCTATGAGGAAAGGCTGAAGAGTCTGGGACTTTTCAGTTTAAAAAAGAGACAACTAAGAGGGGACATAATAGAGGTTTATAAAATTATACATGGGGTAGACAGAGTTGACAAAGATAATTTTTTCTCCATATCCCAAAATACTAGAACTTGAAGGCATCAAATGAAGCTTAAGGGCAGTAGGTTCAGGATGGACAAAAGGAAATACTACTTTACACAGAGAGTGATTAAAATGTAGAGTTTGCTGCTAGTGGATGTCATGATGGCCACAGGAGTACACAGCTTTAAAGGGTGATTAGATAGATTCATTAAGGATAAGTCTACCAATGGCCTACTAGCCATGGTGACTGAGGGGAACCTCCACATCCAGAAGCACTAATCCTCTGAATCCCCAGAGTCAGGAGGCAACATTAGGTGAAATCCTCGGCCTCTATGCCCTGTTGTTGGCCATCCAGAGGAACTGGTTGGCCACTGTGTGACTAGATGGACCACTGGTCTGATCCAGCAGGGCTCTTCTTATACTCTTATGCTCTTAAATAAAAATATAGGTTGTTGTTATTATCATCATTTCTGAGGCTCAAGGCAGATTACATAGTGTAACTCAAGCACCAAGAAATCTCAAGCAATGCTCCCTCTAAGCTGTGGAGACTTGTGAGCAAAAATTCTGCTTTGTGAGCAACTGGCATTAAAGTTGTGAGCAAGCAATTTGGCTACTGCATAAACTAGTTTGTTCTGGAGCCATCCATCCTGAGCTAAGACAAAAATGTGTGAGCCGTAGGCTAAAAAAACTGTGAGCTAGCTCACACTAACTCAGCTTAGAGGGAACACTGATCCCACAATGTAGAATTAATATGGAACATATTCACAGCAATAGGCAGCAATACAGTAATATAGGCTACAGTCCCTATCACTTTATCAATTCAGCTTTCTGACTGTTTCATTACAGTACAGATTTATTTACCTGTGCAAAAAGCCCTCTTGAATAATTCCATTTTGCATAGTTTGCGGAAAACCAGGAGCCTTCCTAAATTCATTGAACAACCAGCAAAATAAAAATAATTCAGTGTATTCCACTGTTACTGTATTTTATAAGTTTGGCTATATTTTATAACATTTTAGAATAATTGGCTATTTTTAGTGCTGATGTAGCCCTGTTTTATCATTTATATTTTTCTGAATCTGAACTCTGCTTTGAAATGGTTGAAAAGTGGCCTATAGATGTTGGTTAATAAATGGCATACTGTGCATGGACATTAGCATGAGATTCAGGCCTTGGACCTCTCATCCCACACTGAAGCAACATTTCCCCAAACTACAGTGTATTTAGAGGAGGGAGGGAGATGGGAAAGAACATATTGGTTTACTATATGCATCAGTGCACACTTCATCTTTTTATCCTAGTGCCGACCAGCAGGTATCACAAATGCTTTCCCACATATTTATGTGCTTCTCATGTGTACGATGACAAATTTAAAATGAATACTAATCAGGGCCACCGACAGGGGGCCTCGGGGGATAAATTTTCCAGGAAGGGGGGGGGGGGCAGGTCAGCTGGAGTGCTGCTGAAGCCCACTTCATGCTGTTTTCAAGGAATACATTTGATTTTTTTCTAATGCAGTTCTAGCTGCAGCCACTAGGGGCACAGGGACAGCAGAGCACAATAAAGAGCAGTATCTCTGGCTGCTGGCTTGGCGTTACTGCAAAGTTTACCAGCAGTTAGGTATCATGGCTAATAGTCATAGATAGACCTCTTCTCCATGAATTTGTTTAACCCCCTTTTTAAAAGTGTTATGTACTAACAAAGGACCACGCACGCGGTCGGGTGCGCATGTGGTCAAGGGCACTAGCAAAACTTCGCGACCCGAAACAATAGACTCGTAGGATCTTAAAACGGACCAATAGGTTAGCCCAGATCTGCAAAGGAACCTAAGCTTATTGGTGCACTGTAAATAAACCTATCATGGGTGTGGGGTGTGTTTGTTGGGTGTGGCATGGACCGACATATAAGTGGACTCCCGTGTCCTGCTTCCTTGTCTCAGTTTTGCCTGCTAATAAATTATAAGCTGAAATCACTCGACTATGCGTCTTGAACCCAGTACGTTATAAAAAGCCATCTAAGACAATACACATCTTATCATAATAAATTATGTGTTATGTGAAGGTTTCTTTTCTGTTCTAAATACACTGCCTACTCGTTGTGTAACCTCTTTCTCTACATCATTAATACAATGTCACATTTCTACCTTCACCATCTTTTTTCAGAACTAAAAATCCAAAAATTGATTGGCTAACTATCGGCCAAACCTGTTGGATTCTCTGGACTAGGTACTGCCAGGGAACCACGGAAAAACAGCAGAGTGCACAAAGGCTTAAACGCGGCAGAGCTTGGGGCTTGGTGTGGCAACAGACTTACAAAGTCACACGGAGTCAGCAGTCAGTTCTAAAATTAATAAGTAACATTTATTAAAGGAAATACATGGTTGAGAGTGCAAGTAAGAGATAGATATAGATTACCTATTCTAACTAGCTAGATGGTGTTGGATGCTGGACGCATGTCCAGCCTCCATGGTGCAAGATGGAGATCAAGCACCTTCTTCGTGCATGGAGGAGAGAAGAGAGAGTGTGGTCAAAAATGAGATGGCAAGACTGAACATTGATATCTTAGGAATCAGTGAACTAAAGTGGACAGGAATGGGCGAATTTAACTCAGAAGACCATTATATCTACTACTGTGGCCAGGAATCTCGTAGAAAAAATGGTGTGGCCTTTATAGTCAACAAGAGAGTGCAAAAGGCAGTACTGGGATACAATCTCAAAAATGACAGAATGATTTCTGTCCGATTCCAAGGCAAACCATTCAACATCACAGTAATCCAAGTCTATGCCCCAACCACTGATGCAGAAGAGGCTGAAGTGGACCGGTTCTATGAAGACCTACAACACCTCATAGAACTAACACCAAAAAATGATGTCCTCATCATCATAGGGGACTGGAATGCTAAAGTAGGAAGTCAAAAGGTAACCGGAATAACAGACAAGTTTGGCCTTGGAAAGCAAAATGAAGCAGGGCAAAGGTTAACAGAGTTTTGTCAAGAGAACACACTGGTCATAGCAAACACCCTTTTTCAACAACCTACACATGGACATCACCATGCCAAGGCAGCCTTCTACCACCTTCGGCTGATTAGGCAGCTGGTTCCCTTCCTCGAACACAATGATCTGGGTACAGTGATCCACGGGGTCATTTCGTAGAAAAAGAGGTGCAGGAGCTCATTAGCATAATTCATTAGCATAACTTATTTGCATATGCCACACCCCCTGGCATCACTGGAAGTGTGTCAGAAGGCAACACCCACCGCTCAGGCTCCACTGGACTGTTTTGGATTGCTAGCTGGGGGGGTGGGGAACGTGCAGATCTGTCCTCACAGAGGAGAGAGAGCTTGTACCTGAATAAAACTTGGTCTTAAAGGTGCCACTGGACTATTTTGGACCAGGGGGCCGGGGGGGGGGGACTCTGCAGCTTACCTGGCTGCTTCTTGCTCTGTCTGAGGGCTGTTGGGAGCAGGGGGTGGGGCTTGTTGCATGTGCCCGCCCTCTGGGTTCTTTACTGCTGGAGCTCCGCTCCTGTGTGCTCCTGCAAGAAATGACCCCTGGTGATCCATGCAATGGTCATCCACAGCTTACAGATACACACCTGAACAGCATACTTTTGATTTATTGACATTAATTCCATAAAAAAGCTGCTCACAGACATATGTTGTCCCAAACATAGACAGAATGTTAAAAGCAAAAGACTTAACTTGGGGGTAATTAGGACCCAAAAACTGGTAAAATTTGCTAATGCCAACTTCAGAAAACTTATCTTTCAGCACAGCATCACACTGCAGATCAATTATTTCCATCTGGAGCTCCTCTGGAACCTCATGAACATCCACACAGAATGGATTACAGAAAATTCCAAAATCTCTGTTTAGGTTGCAGAAGTAAACCTTCTTGAAATTAATTTCTGAGTTCAGAAATTTCTCTCCTGTACTTCTCTGTAGGTACTTCTCTAGGCAGAGATTTCATGGTGGGAAAGTGCACCAAATTATTTTCTTGAAGGCACAAATGCTGTCATAACATTCTGTCACAACTTTATTTCGACCCTGCATCTTTGTGTTGAGAGAGTTCAGGTGTTCTGTAATATCCATCATGAAAGCAAGATCTTGAAGCCATTGATTGTCTTTTACTTCAGGGACAGCCTTCCCTTTCTTATCCATAGATATCGGTATTTCACTTCGTAGTTCACAGAAGCGTTTCAGGACAGCGCCACAATTTAACCATTGCTCTTCATTGTGATATGGTACCCCGTGTTTGTTCAAGCTTTCCTCCAGAAGACTGTTAAATTGCCTATGGTTGAGACCTCTGGCTCGAATAAAATTAACAGTTTTTATGACCACACTTAGTACATTGTCCATTTTCAATGTTTTGCTGCACAAAGTTTCCTGGTGCAAAATACAATGAAGATTGAAGAACGGATGTTGTGGGTTTGCAGCTACCATTTTTAATTTTTTTTAGTTTTGCCGCAACTTCAGCTTTTCTCCCCACCATCTGTGGTGCTCCATCTGTGGCCAGACTCACCAGTTTTGTCCAGTCAGCACCAATTTTATCCAGCGCTCCTACCAAGTTCTTGAAGATATCATCACCTGTGGATGTGTCTTTCATAGGAATGAGTTCTAAAAATTCCCTAGCATGGGAATTTACCTTTTCCACCACAGCTACATATTATGTAAATGCTTCCATTCAGTTATTCAATCTCCCCCAAGATCTGACTGATAATCAGTCAGTTCAGACCAATGAATACTTGGTTAGGAAATTTGTGTCACGTGTACATTTGTTTTGCATTTAAGAACGTAAGTTAGAGCCTGCTCAGTCAGACCAGTATGTTACTGTAATTTTTCTCAGGAAAAGATTTTTTTCTGTACCACTATACTGTAACTGATTTTCACTGTTTGCTTATGAGTTATTTCTCACCTTCCCCGTCCTCCTCAAGCTCTTGCTTCATCACTCTTTAATTATGTTACTTCTATATAAGAAAGCATTATAGAAAAATACATAACCAAACACTAAACAGATATCTAAACAAATAGTCTAAGAAGAAGAAGAAAAAACTAAGGCTGCAGTCACACAGACCGATTTCGCCCTTGCTCTTCCCTTTCCCCCGATTGTATGCATCAATTTCCCACTATTTGCTGCGTGGCTGCAGTTTGACCCGCAGCTTCACCCAATTTCCCGCACGTCTTCTCAATCCTGTTTTTTGAGGATCCAGAAGACACAGGCAAAATCGGGTAAAGCTGCGGGTCAAAATGCGGCTGCACAGCAAATAGTGGGAAATTGATGCATACAATCTGGGGAAAGGGAAGAGTGAGGGCAGAGCAGCGGCTTGTGGGAAATCGGTCACACACTATCATGGGTACTGTCATGGGTACTGTCATGGGTACTGGCTCTGCTGAGGCTGGCTACTTCTCAGATGAGGAAGAGGCTGGGAGCAACCCAGCCTCCTCTGGAGTCAACCCAGAAGAAGAACCCTCAGCAGTACCTGAGGAGGAAGAGTCCCCAGCAGCTGCACAGGAGGTGCAGCCAGAAGGAGAGACTGATCCTGAGCCTGGCCCAGCACCCCCAGTTGCAGACACCCTGAGCCAGACTCCCCTCCTAGTTCTCCTGAGTGCCCCAGACGTAGGGCACGCCAGAGGCTGACTATGCAGGAGCAAAGGAGTGCCAGACTGCAGCTCCTGCAAAGGCATTGGGAGGAGCTGTAAGCCTTGGCAGACTCAACTCCCAGGGAAGGGAGGACCTGTTCAAAAACACTCCCCGCACCTGTTTCAGCATGGCAGCAACTCTGCATACTCAGACCTGCTTCTCTATGTGTAGCAGCCGCTCCTTGTCCTTGAAACCTGCAACCCTGAATTGACTTCCCAGCTATCTGACCTTTGGCTCTATGGCTTACCTTGATTCCGGACCATGTTTTCAGTGTGTAGTCTCTGTGGCAACCAACCAAGACAGCACATCCACTTTCAATGCACTTTCCAACCGGATTTTGTCAGTTCACACAGTAAAATCCAGTAGGAAAGAGCACTGAAAGTGAATTGAAAGTGGATTATTTCATGTGCATGACTGCAGCCTAAGTATCTATATATCTAATAGCCAAGTTGCCCCCGGAGTGCGGATCGCTAAATCAGCGCTCCGGGGGCACTTGGGGGGGAGGGGGAGGTTTGTGCACACGTGGGCCAGTCCCCACGTGTGCACAAAAATGCTAAAAGTAGAAAAAAATTTCGGGGGGGATGTTTAAATCCTACCCGAAAGTGCAAGAGCATTCCGTGCGCCTCGCCACCGCCGCCGAGCCCGGCAAAGGGGGGGAGGACCGGCCTCTCCGCCGCCGCCGCCTCGGAGCCGGGCGGGGGGGAGGACCGGCCTTGCTGCCGCCTCCTCGGGGAGATCGAGCGGGGGGGGATGGAGGAGGTT
>NW_015177010.1:2218013-2238471 GCF_001447785.1 Gekko japonicus
CGAGTATCGCGGGTCCCCGTCTTGTCATATATATATTCAGGGGTCATTTCGTAGAAAAAGAGGTGCAGGAGCTCATTAGCATAACTCATTAGCATAACTTATTTGCATATGCCACACACCCTGACATCACTGGAAGTGTGTCAGAAGGCAACCCCCATAGCTCAGGCTCCACTGGACTGTTTTGGATTGCTCGCTATGGGGGGGGGGACATGCAGATCTATTCTCACAGAGGAGGGAGAGCTTGTACCTGAATAAAACTTGGTCTTAAAGGTGCCACTGGACTGTTTTGGACCGGGAGGCCTGGGGGAGCTCTGCAGCTTACCTGGCTGCTTCTTGCTCTGACTGAGGGCTGCTGGGAGCAGGGGGTGGGGCTTGTTGCATGTGCCCGCCCCCTGGGCTCTTTACTGCCGAAGCTCCTCTCCTGTGCGCTTCTGCAGGAAATGACCCCTGTATATAGTATATGTACCTCTAATGTATACATAGATGTATAATATCCAAAACTATTTATATCCAGTTTGATAACTGGAAAATAGCTATCCCATTATTCAACAAAGTGTTCAACAGTATTCAGCCAAGAGGGACTACCACTGGACAAATAAGTTTTGTGTTTTTATCTTCTTACAAAATTCCTGTTTCATCATTGAAATCTTATCCATCAACATAACAGTCCACAGTTTGCAAAACATATCTTTGTTTTCAGTAACAACGTGCTGCTTCTGCCTGTTACTAGTAGATAGAATACCAAATACCAATGAGTTGTGGGAAGGTGTTCTGTATTATAGCATAACTGATAATACCATCTGTAGATCATCTTTAGGCAGTTTTTTCTGCTCTCCATATTTAATAACTATAATAACAGATTCTTAAATATATTATTCCATTCTTTTACTGACAGTTCTTGTTTTAGATCTATCTCCCAACTTTATCTATGTGATCTTTTCATAATCTTGGAGCAAATTGTGATGCTTAGAGAGTAATCCTTTCTGTGCCAGAGGATTGTATAACCATTTCTCCATAGTTCTTAATGGCCTAGAAAGTTTTTGTGTTTTACCTGTTTTAGTAACTGAATTCCCTGTCTGCATATAATGCAGCTTTCTAACTGCTGTTGAGCCAACTCTCTAACTAAAATATTTCCAGGATTACATTCTTCCCTGCTCACATATATCTATAAATCTCGCAAATGCAGCATGTAACCATGACATAATATCTCCAAAATACATTAACTAAATATACTTCCTTATTTTCTGTTCTCATTACAATTAACCTGTTGATCTGGCACACTCCAAATCAAGAAGTATAAGGAAGTTCCATTGACATCAATGGGTCCAGTGTAGTTCTTTGTAGTCTTGTGTCTCTACATACTGTGATCTTAGATTGTAAGGATTCTGCTGGGCCCATGTTATTTCCTGTTCTATCCACAGACAATTGTTCTAAAGAACTAAAGGGAACCTCCACAGTCAGACGCAATAAAAATCTGAATCTCAGTACCAGGAGGCAACATCAGGGGAAGCCCTCAGCCTCTATGCCCAGTTGTTGACCATTGTTTAAGACAGGATGCTGGACTAGATGTACCACTGGTCTGACCCAGCAGTGCTCTTGTTATTATCTTATGGTACTACTAACCTTTTAAGTGTATTAGTATTTCAAAAGCCCTGACTTGGATGGGCCAGGCTAGCCCCCGAGAGGTAAAATTCGCTGCAACAAGGGCCAGATCTTTTTCAGTGGCGGCCCCCACCTGGTGGAATGAGCTCCCGGAGGAGATCAGGGCCCTGCGGGACCTTATGCAGTTCCGCAGGGCCTGCAAGACGGAGCTCTTCCACCGAGCTTTCACATAGGGGCCGCCACTGTCACCGCTGCCGCCACCACTACCAACGGTGGCAATACTATCGTAGTCGGGCGTGCCCTTGGAAATTTAGCGATAAGAACCACGTGACGACGAAAGCAATAGACGGACTCGGACTATTTCTTGGCTAGTGGTACCCCAATTGGGGGCCGCAGGAAGTCATCGTAAAACAACTTAAGGCCATCTGACAAAGAAAGCACTTTATTGTTTTATTAATTGGAATGTCTTGATTGTTTTAATGGTTTTATTGGATTTTATGTATGGGCTATGCCCCTTTGTAAGCCGCCCTGAGCCCGTTCGCGGGGAGGGCAGGGTAAAAATGTTTAAATAAATAAATAAAATAAATAAAGATCTTGGAAGCTAAGCAGGGTCAGCTGATTTATGCCTACCCCTGAGCATTTCGAAGGCAAGAGATATTCAGAGGTGGTTTGCCATTCCCCTGGAGGGACATTGCATGCAGGGAAAATGGTGCATGGTCTGGGTCAGAAATGGGCCCCTGCACGCCTGCAAATTAAGTTCTAAGGATGGAACTCCCAGCACACCACTGGTCAACAGGACTGGGACAGACATGGGAAGGGCCATGTTATAGGGCTAGCTAGGCAGAGGGATTTTCCCACAGGAAATGATCACTGCGAGGTATGGTGGCACTACTGGTCATAGCAGATAGCTGCTCTAAGAATGAATCATGTGGGTTCTTCAGAACCTACAACTGCCTCCTTCCTAATCCTGTTAGATTAAAATGAAATGGTTGATGGGTGATGTTCTTGCTTTATTGCTAAGAGAGTTTTGAAAAGAAGAGGCCTCCACACATGTTGTGGCATTTTGATATCCTATAGTTCCATACATGTGACATTCCATATGTTAAATAGTGAGTTTAACACAGCAGAGGCAAAGCCAGAGTGATTTCAGCAAGCAGCAGTTTATTGCATCTCAACAGGAATACTTCACATGGGGCAACTGCCCTAACTATATACACCTAAGCCACTCCCAGCCCCCATGTGATTGGTGAGTTCAAATGGCCTCCAGGCTCCAGATTGGCTGGCTGCCCTCAGGGGCCAATCTGCAGGCAGGTTCCAGGATCCAGTTTGGTGTAGTGGTTATGTGCGCGGACTCTAATCTGGGAGAACCAGGTTTGATTCCCCACTCCTCCACTTACACCTGCTGGATGACCTTGGATGACAGAGCCATAGTTCTGTCAGAGGTGTTCTTGAAAAAGAGCAGTTTCTGTCATGGCTCTCTTAGCCCCACCTACCTCACAGGGTGTCTGTTGTGGGGAGTTTGTAAGCCACTCTGAGACTCCCTTAGGTAGTGAAGGGTGGGGTATAAATCCAATCTCTTCTCTTCTTCTTTGTTCTGGGGCTTCAAGCTCCAACTAGGTGACCTGCCCAGACAAGCCCAGACATGCCTCCCCACTCTCCATCTAGGTAGCCTGCCAGACAAGTCCAGGCATGCCTCCTTATGTGCAGACATAACACCATACTAGTGTTGTCAGGTGGCTTTTGTTCCAAGGGACAACTTTTGTTTCACAGGGTCATCCCCCTTTTATCTCTAGAGTGTCACAGGTAGTGGGTTTTCAAACTGAGTGTTTGGGGGAACGCTGGACTTCCTTGAAGGCTTATAGAGAGTCATTCAATGAGAAAAGAAGCAAGGTTTTAGTCCTTATGGTTGAGGAAGTGGTGATCAAGGCAGAGAGATACAGGGTTGTGACTGTGTAAGATTTCCAACATTCTGAGGGGGCAGGGCTTCATTGCCTTCCATAGCTCCTTGGCCCAATAACTGGCGGTGGAAAGTGGTGTCAAGTCGCAGCCAACTTATGGCAACCCGATAGTGTTTTCCAGGCAACAGACAGAGGTTGTTTGCCATTGCCTGCCTCTGCACAGCAACCCTCATCTTCCTTGGTGGTCTCTTATCCAAGTACTGACCAGGGGCTACCCTGCTTAGCTTTGGAGATCTGCTAGCCTGGGCCATCCAGGTCAGGGGACTCAATCACTCGGCGAACTATAATAAATTATACAAAATGGTGCAATGAAATAACAAAATAAGAGAAACTATGCACAAATTTTAGATACCTTAAAGACTAACTAATTTTTATTCTAGCTCTTCTGGTGTAGAAATTGTGTCAACGGGTTCATGACATACTCAGTTGATTACATCGAGATATTTATTTATTGTATACTATGCTTTTCTTCCCAATGGTTTGGTCCAGACTGCGTGACTGACCCAAGGTCAAGCAGCAAGCATCCATGCTAGAGTCGGCATTCAAACCTGGGTCTCCCAAATCCTAGTCCAGTGTCTCTCTGTCTCTCTCGTATATACAGTTATGAAGCAAAAAGCTGTAAATTGCAAAGTCAAAAGACCATAAAAAGCAAAAAGTACAATGTGTGTAATCACCAATTACTATTATTATGGTCACTGTACTTTACTTGATTACGTCAGAATTTTGCAGCATAATGCCCCATCCTCTTCGACTTGACAACCCTGTATACCTCTCCCAGCTCCTGCATAAGGAAGTGGGCTCTAGTCCATGGAGGCTTATGCTAGAATAAACTTTTGTTCATTTATAACATGCCATGTGTTTCCACTTCCCTCTCTTATCAAGGACTTGTGAATATGAGTGGTAGGAGCAGAGGCTGCACTGTGTATCATGGAGTACTTCAGTTCTAGCAGACACGAATCAGCTTTTTCTGATTCCTGTCACAACAAACAGCAGCCACAATTGCTGCTTTCCTTCAAAGAATTCTGAGTGGTGGGAACGCCCTAACTGCTGAGCCCCGGGACACAAGAAGTTGTACTAAGGATAAAAAGTGTGCAGGGGTTACAGTGGAGAGGTTCATCTGGAAAACCCTGGTTCAGATCCCCACTCTGCCATGGAAGCTGGCTGGGTGACCTTGGGCCAGTCGCACCCTCTGAGCCACACCTATCTCATAAAGGTAAAGGTTTCCCTTGCTCGAAAGCCAGTCGAATCCGACTCTAGGGTGCAGTGCTCATCCCCATTTCCAAGCAGAAGAGCCAGTGCTGTCTGAAGACATTTCTGTAATCATGTGGCCGGCATGACTAGTCACCGAGGTGCACGGAACGCTGTTACATTCCCACCAAAGCGGTACCTATTTATCTACTTGCAATTTCTTGCTTTCAAACTGCTAGGTTGGCAGGAGCTGGGACCAGAGATGGGAGCTCACGCCATCATGCAGCACTTGGGTCTTGAACTGCTGAACTACCAACCTTCTGGTCTGCAGTTCAGTGTCTTAACCACTGAGCCACTGCAGCCCTCACCTACCTTATGGGGGAAGATAAACTGGGGAATGGAGATTTAATTAAAGACTAGAAAGGTAGGTTATTGAGATGAATTTTTACCGGCATGGATTTTATACTGCTTTTAATGAACTGGCTTTTATGCTAGTTTTTAAATTGGAGTTGGTGCCTTTTATTCTGATTACTATTGCTTGATTTCAGTCTTGGACTTTTAGCCCGCTTGAAGTAGAGGTAAGAGTGTCAGGCTAGGATCTGTAGAAAAGAGCAAGAGTCCACTTAGTCTTTAAGGTGCTACTGGACTTCTTGCCCTTTTCTGCTGCTACAGACAGACTAACACGGCCATCCAATTTGATCTATCTCCAGCCTAGGATCTGCTTGACCCAAGTTCAAATCCCCACTCTACCATGGAAGCCTGCCGGGTGACCTTGGGCCAGTCACAAGCTCTCAGCCTAACCTACCTCGCAGGGTTGCTGTGAGGATAAAATGGAGGAAACGTACGCTGCTTTGGGTCCCCACTGGGGTATAGGGTTCCCAGCTCTGGGTTAGGAAATACCTGGAGATTTTGGAGGTGGAGCCTGGGGAGGGGAAGGACCTCAGCGGGGCATAAGGCCATACAGGCCACCTTTTTTCTCCAGGTGAACTGCAGCCTTTTTTTCTCCAGGGGAGCTGATCTTTGTTATCTGGAGATCAGCAGTGATACCTGGAGATCTGCAGCCACCACTTGGAGGTTTAGGGTTGCCAGGTCTGGGTTGGAAAATACCTGGAGACTTTGGGGGTGGGTCTAGGAGAGGGCAGGGTTTGGGGAGGAGAGGGGCCTCAGCAGGATATAACGCCATACAGTCCACCCCTTAAAGCAGCCATTTTCTCCAGGGGAGCTGACCTCTGTTATCTGGAGATCAGCTGTAATACCTGGAGATCTGCAGCCACCACCTGGAGGTTGGCAACCCTACATAAATAAACCATGTCTTCGACACTTCTGCCCACTCTTGTCCACTCATCCCAGAAACTCCTCAACCTGTTGAATGCCTGCCCGCTCCACAGGGGGAAGAACGAGGATGGCAGGCCAGAAACGCCCGTCATTAAGGTCGCAGGGGGCCACAAACCTGCGACCCCCCCCCCCATGGAGACCTGCGCGCTGCTCGGGAGGGAAGGCCGAGGAGAAAGGAGGCGCTCCCCCGCCCGCCCCTGCTGCTGCTTAGCTGGCGCGCCTCCCGTTCGCGCGCGGCCGTCGGGAATGCTGAGGCCTGGCTGCGGGCCAATGGCAGCCTGTCTGTTGCATCAGACGCCAGGCTGTGCTGCTGCTGCTGCTGCTGCTTGCGGGCTCTCGGCCGGGCATCGAGGACTGCCGGGCTCCGCCGCGGGGTCTTGCCTCTCCCGCCAATCACTCCTGCTCTGCAGACCCAGATCTCCGCCGGGGCTGGACCGGGAGTCTCGCGCCCAGAATGCTCGGGAGAACCAACCATTTGCTGAGGAAATTCTCCACCTCGGCCACGGTGAGTATCTGACAGGCAGCCGGATGGGATGGATAAGACGCATGCATGCGAGCCGGCCCCCACCAGAGGGATACTACCCGTGCCCTGTAGGGTCGCGCTTGCAAAAAGGCCGAGAGTTTGACGTTTGGGTCCATTTTATTTTTGCACATGGCAAGAAAAGATAAAAAGGAAAGAGCTGGAATGGTTGGGGAGGACCGTCACAGGAGCTTTGGTAACAGGATTTTAAAAAACCAACAACTTGTCACATGAATTTGGGCAGTGGGGCTCGGTCAAGCGCTAGCACTCCCAGGACTGCCATGAGTTCTTTTTTTCTATCTGATGCTCCTATTTTTAAAAGGATGAAACCTTGAACTGTAATGCTTGGCAAGTGTGCGTTTACCAAATGCTGCCTTTTTGGTGTAATACTTACCTGTATCAGTCTATCTGATACAGATAGGTCATTCTTTGGGTCCACGTACAAGATATTAAGTGTGCAGATGTGTGAATGCATGCAGTAAATAGCTCATTTGTTTATGTGTGCACATCTGCCTTCTTGGAAGTGGTGGTTACTGAAGTATCTCCTCCTATGTTGCGCCAAATGCATTTTTTTTTTAAACCATGGGAAAATGCAACACCTGAGTACATTGCTACAACTTATGTATCAAACATCTTACTAACAAAGCCCTGTGAGGAAGGTTATGCTGAGGGATAGTGACGGGCCAAAAGTCATTCCTGCGTGAGTGAGGGATGGAAGGGCAGTCTGCCAAGACCAAGCCTGCACTACACAAAACAGTCTGTCTATTTCTGTGAGTTTTGAATTGAATATGTTTGCAAAAGAGATGTGAGTATGTAGCAACGTGCAACATCACTCCTCCCCCTAAGCTCACATCATTTAGTTTTAGAGAATTCCAAACAGGTTTTTTTGAGGTTAAGCACCCTCCTGCAACGTGTCTCAGACTCGGAGTCCTACATAAAAAATAACATCAAAGCCATTTTCTTTCTTCAAACAACGAAGTTATGCCTTCATCCTAGTGGCAGAAAGTGCTATCAAATCACAGGCAACTTATGGCAACCCCATAGTGTTTTCAAGGCAAGACTGGAACAGAGGTGGTTTGCCATTGCCTGCCTCTACATAGCAACCATGGACTTCTTTGACGTACTAACCAAGTACTAACAAGGGTTGAGCCTGCTTAGCTTGCGAGATCTGAGGAGATCAGGCTAGCCTGGGCCATTGGCATTAGGATTCTTTCAGCCTGCAGCAGGGCTATTTACAGGATGTTGTGGTATTGTCAATGAAAAAGTCCCTTGAGGTGGTAAGGCTGCACTCCTTTTTCAGGTGTTGTGCAGAAAGCCCCATTTGTGTAATTATACCAGTACAAAAGTCACCCCAAGCAGTGAATTTTGAAGACACAGCTAACTAGCTCTTGCTTTCCTGAAGCCTAGATAGATTACATACTGGGTCTGATGTTCCCTCTAAGCTGTGGAGCCCTGTGAGCAAAAATAGTTCTTTCTGAGCTGCTGGCGTTAAAGTTGTGAGCGAGCAATTTGACTACTGCATAAATTAGTCTGCTCTGGAGCCCTCCTTCCTGAGCTAAGGCAAAAATGTGTGAGCTGGAGGCTAAGAAACTGTGAGCTAGCTCACACTAACTCAGCTTAGAAGGGAACACTGGCTCACTTCTATCCCCTCCTTCCTTCAAAGAGCTTGGGTAGCATATACGTCTCTACCCTTCTCCACAACAACCTTGTGAGAGTGAGAGGGAATGACTGGCCTGAGGTCAGCCGGGAAGTTTCATGGCAAGTGGGGATTTAAAGCCAGGTTTCTTGGGTCCTACTCCAAACACCACACTCCCTCTGATAATGTTACCCAGTGTGCTATCTACTGCCTGAATGTAAACTGCACATCAAGGGGCTATTATAGTTAGAGGGCTTCATCTGAGCTCCTTGGAGCTGCATCAGCAATGCTAACTATGAGGCTGGGTGACTGGCAAGAGCACATAGCATCTGGATGGGGAGGGGCTTGCTTCAGATTTCCACTCAGAGCATATGGGAAAGCTGAAAGAAGACCCTACAGAAATGGAAGCAATCTTGCAGCTTCCTTGAAACAAAGTAGTATCTGTGGGAAACTCTTTTTTTGTCCTTGCTACTTCTTTACAACTATTTCATCATTTGTTTTTGCGTTTGTGTATTTGGGAGACCAAGCATAATAACAGTGCTGGAATGGAAGGTGATGATTGCTCCCAGTATGCACTAGTTAGTGGTCCGTGGGCTGTATCTGACTTGCACATATCCTTTGGCATCTAGGCATCCTTTTGGACAATAGGATAGGTAGAGGCAGCTCATTCCCAGGCCTACCTTGGAAGAGAGGCTCTAACGCACGTGGCTAAGGAACTGGGATGCTGTTGATCTACAGGGAGTTAGGAATGAAACAGGAATCCAGGGACACCTTGAAGACTAACAGAATTTAAGGTGCCACTGGGCTCTTGAATTATTTTGCAAATGTTACGACAACTGTGTTTTGGACTATGTATCTTTTTTAAAAAAATGTATTTCCAAAGGTTCATCATTTGTACCAATCTTTACTACCTAAATAACACTGGCCCCTGTCACATGGGGTGATTAGATCCGCAAGAGGGACGGATCGGGGGCACATCAAGTGGGCACGATCACACCGCAGCATCTGGGAAGCGGTGCGCACCCGTCCCTGATCCGTCTCTTCCGGCCGAAGATGCGGATATTAAAAAACCCTAGAAAACACTAGTACCTACCGGAAAATCCGCTGCAGGGACGGTCGTCTGATCGCCGGCGCGACCATCTTTCCCGCAACATGCGAGGTCCTGCCAAACTGCGCGTGCACACGCATGCGCCGCAGGCTTGCCTCGCTCTCCGGTCCATGGCTTCCTCCCGGCATCTGATCGTGCCGGGGAGGACTTGCGCGGCAGCTGGGGGGATCTGTCTGATCCCGCCGCTGTGCTTCTCTTTTGATGCGGCTCAAAAAAGCCGCACTTTAGCCGTGCCTTTCCCCCCAGTGTGACCGGGGCCACTGAAGGACATTCCCTGAGGTACTTTTTGTGGTGTGTATTTGATAGCTGTGTAGCCACTGTGCTACGGGTCAGTAGTCAGGCAGATTGCCTACACGTATACCTCACCTGATTACCATCACTAGTGTCTGTATGTGTGTTAAGCCACATGAACACAGTCTTTATGAAAATCAGGGCATTTTTAGGTGGCTAGATTGAGATTTAGCATGGAAGTGAGTATCCGCCAAGGAAAACATTTATGGAGAGTCTTTCTAGCCACTTCCCCAATATTGTTCCTGTGTGGATGTAATGGAGAGGAAGGAAGGTGATATGTTATAGCTGGATCTCATCAGATCTCACAAGCTAAGCAAGGTTGGTACTTGGAAGAGAGACCACCAAGGAAGACTCTGCAGAGGAAGCCAATGGCAAACCACCTCTGCTTCTCACTTGCCTTGGAAGCCCCTTGCTGGGGTCGCCATGAGTCAGCTGCATCTTGACAGCACTTTACACACACACACACACACACACACACACACACACATGGATGTAATGAAATAGCAAAAGATGTAACTTCCGGTCTGGCTAAGATGGAGGACTGAAGCGTTTCGCGATCGTGCGAAGCGAGCGACGGCCACTTTTGACAGTTTGGGCAATACACAGCCCAACGCATCACTCCCCAGCGAGGGGGGGGGACAAGCAGGCAGCAGCGCCCTAGAGGGAGTGTGAGGTTGGCGTAATCCAGCTTCGGAAGAAGCTGAATTGGGCTTTGACCTCCTCCCACGAAGAAGGCAAGTGCCAAGCAACTCTATAGTGGCCGATCGAGCCGGATTACCGGCATAAATTCTTCGTCAGCAGACTTCTTTGAAGAAGGACAACAACTGTGAGTTAAAAGAAACAATGCGAAACCCGTTTTGAACGTGCTAGATAACAAAAACGTGCCGCTTACCTGAACTGAGTTTGGAGTCAATTTGAATTAAGCGGTTGAGCGGAAAATGAATAGTAAATCCCAGAAATCCGATTCCGGAGAGAAAAAAGTTGATTGAAGCCTTTAAAAACTGTAAAAACGCTTATTGTTTAACATTCCTGTGGTGAAGATGGAGCCGTGTGCGCAACTGTAAAATCGAAACTCACGAACAATAGCGTGGGAAGAGCAGGCTGGTGTCACAAAGAAAGAGGTCCGTGTGAAACATCCAGGAAGTTGAATTCCTAGACGGGCATTAGCGAAAGGAAGACAGTGGAACTTTTAAAGGTGCCGGACCGGAAGTGAGTTGTATGCGGAAGGAAGGGCCTGCAAAGTATCAATTTGACCTACTCTACATGAAATTACCATAGAGAAGTTGCGCCCGACATTTTGAGGAGGACTTCAACTAAATTTGCTTTTTTAATATATTTCTAAGGGTCTTTGGAAAGCGTAAACAGAGAGGCATGGAGGACTAAATCTTATCATCTAGAAGAGTGCTTTATTTTGCGAATCTGTGAATTGGAAAGAAATCGCCAAGACGGAGACCAGGAGAGGCAAGAAAAGAGCCGACTCAGACCCAGAACTTAAACCAACAAGATCAATAACAGAGGAGATATTCAAGAAGCAATTCAACGTCCCTTTTGTAATAGAGGGAAACAAAATTATGGTGATGAGAGAACTCCCAAGAACAATACTGCAAGACAGGAAAAGGTATAAATCCTTGGCGGACAAACTCAGAGCTTTGAGCATCAGATATAGATGGGAGATTCCACAAGGTTTATCCTTTACGTATCAAGGTGGGAGGATTCAGATCAGATCGATGATGGACTTTTATAAATTTAAGGCGGACAATGCGGACGTCTTTGGAGAACTTTAAAATAAAACGCATAATGGAGTACAAATTGTTGTCATGGAATGTTAATGGATTAAATTCACCAAACAAGAGGAAAAGAATCAATCATTGGATACAGAAACAGAAATGCAACGTGATATGCTTGCAAGAAACACATATTAGAAAACAGGATATAAAATATTTAAAGAATGCTTTATTTGGAATTGAATTTTGTTCTGCGGCCTCAAACAAGAAAAAAGGAGTTGTGACATATGTGAAGAAGGAGTTACAACCTACAGAAATTTTTAAGGACATAGATGGCAGATACGTGGGTGTGGAATTAATGATTCAGCAGAAAAAAACATTGTTGATCAACGTGTACGCACCCAATGGAGCAAAGGAAAAATTTTTTAAGGATATAACTGACCAATTACAACAATTGACTTATGAGCAAGTTATTATGGCCGGAGACTTTAATGGGACAATAGATCGTCTAGACAGAAAACCACAAAAGGACAACGAATTCAGCGGAAAATTGCCAAAGAATTTTTTTGAATTAGTTAAGCAAGAAAAATTAGAAGATGTTTGGAGGAAATGGAACCCGATGCAGAAAGACTTTACTTTTTATTCCAATAGACATTGCTCTTTTTCCAGAATTGATATGATTTGGATGTCTGAAGAATTATCAATGAAAACACATAAGACTGAAATTTTGCCAAGATGTAATTCAGATCACAATCCGGTGGTATGGAGTTCCACAGAAAGGAAAAAACCCTTTCTGTGGAGGATTAATGAAGACTTGTTGGATAAGAAAACGGTAATTGAGATGTTAAAGGAAGAAACGAAACAATTCTTTCAACAAAATTTAAATAAAGAAACACCGATACAGATTGTATGGGATGCTTATAAAGCGGTGATGAGAGGAATTCTCATCTCGCAAAACGTGAAGCAAAAAAAGGAAAAACTTCAAAAACAAACAGAAGTGTTAGAAAAAATTGCTCAGAAAGAAAAGGAATTAAAAAAGAAGCCTGGAAAAAAGCAAATTATTAAAGAATTAAAGTTGCTGAAGGAACAACTGAATGAGACTTGGAATCAGGAAATGTATTGGAATTTAAAGAAGTTACAACAGAAATCTTTTGAAGGGGCGAACAAACCGGGAAAATACTTAGCTTGGCAACTTAAGGCTAGAAGAGAGAGAAGAATGATAACCAAAATAATAGAAGATGGAAAAGAGTTCGTTGATCCTAATGGAATAAAGAGATGTTTCTTCAAGTATTATGCTAAACTATTCCAAACAACTAGAGTTGATCTTGAGAAGATTAAAACATATTTAAAGGAGATTCCACTACCAAAAATAAGTAAGGAATACAAAGATTTATTAAATGGTCCAATTCAAAAAGAAGAAGTGATGAAGGCAATAGAAGAGACAAAGTTGGGGAAGGCGCCTGGGCCGGACGGATTTACAGCGAAATTCTACAAAAAGATGAAAGAAGAAATTTCCCCGGTCCTGGAAGCTTTAACCAACGAAATAAGAGAAAACAAAAAGGTGCCGGACTCATGGAAAGAAGCAATTATTTCTTTGATTCCAAAGGAAGGACAAGATTCAACAAATGTAAAGAACTACAGGCCAATATCTCTTTTGAACAACGATTATAAAATCTTTGCAAAAATTATTGCAGAAAGGGTGAAAAACTATTTACAAACGGTAATTTCTGAAGATCAAGCGGGCTTTTTACCCAAAAGGCAGATTAGAGACAATGTAAGAATAGTAATGGACGCAATTGAATATTATGAAAAGCACCCAGAAAAAGAAGTAGCTTTTCTGTTTGTTGATGCAGAAAAAGCTTTTGACAATCTTAATTGGAATTTTATGCACCAGATGATGGAAAAGATTGAAGCGGGACAACATTTTAGAAATTGTATTGAAGCTATCTATTCTGAACAAAGAGCTAAAATAAATGTGAATAAAGAACTGACAGATAACTTCAAAGTACAGAAAGGAACAAGGCAAGGTTGTCCGTTATCACCGTTATTATTTATCTGGGTATTGGAAATACTTTTACAAAAAATACAGTACGATCAAGAAATAAAGGGCTTGACACATAAAGGACACCAATACAAATATCGAGCATTTGCAGACGATGTAATGTTTATGGTGGAAAACCCAACAGAAAAATTGACATTGCTTTTTCAAAAAATAAAGGAGTTTGGAGAATTGGCCGGCTTTTACGTAAATAAGAATAAAACAAAACTTATATGTAAAAACATGATCAAACAAAAACAAGTGGAACTACAAGAACTGGTACAATGTGAAGTAGTTAAAAAAACAAAATACCTTGGAATTGAATTAACGGCAAAAAATATAGACCTATATAAGAATAATTATGAGAAATTATGGACTAAGCTGACTCAAGATTTTAAGAAATGGGATAAAATGAACTTATCACTGATGGGAAGAATATCAGTTATAAAAATGAATGTCCTACCACGTTTGATGTTCCTGTTCCAAACAATACCAATTCTGCATAAAACGGATTTGTTGGCCAAGTGGCAACAAGAGTTGTCAAAATTTGTTTGGGCAGGCAAGAAACCAAGGATCAAAATGAAAATACTTTGTGATGCCAAAGAAAGAGGAGGTCTACAAATGCCAAATCTTAGACTATATTATGAAGCGGTTTGTCTAACATGGATGGATCAATGGGTGAAGCTTGAAAATGACAGATTGTTGGGGTTGGAAGGGCATGATTGTAGATTTGGCTGGCATGCATATTTATGGTATGACAAGATAAAAATGGACAGTTTTTTTAAACTTCACTTGGTGAGAAAAGCTTTGTATATGGTATGGACAAGATATAAGAAGTACCAGAGTGACTTAAGACCATTGTGGATTGTACCAGTAGAAGTGTTGATATCTTACTCAAGACAGCGAGGTAGAGACTGGTTGCCATATAGAGATTTAATTAAAAAAGAGGGAACAGAGTGGGTAATGAAAAAGCAGAATGAAATTGAATATGAATATGAGTGGTTGAAATATATGCAGATTTATGATCTTTTTAGATCTGACAAAAAAAACTATGGTTTTAGAGAGGAAAAAAATGAAATTGAAAAGGTATGGGAGAGTGGAGGAGGAAAAAATATTTCTAAAATGTATAAGGTGTTGTTAAAATGGTATACTGAAGATGAAACTGTTAAAGAACAAATGTTAAAATGGGCTATTAATATGAATAAGGAAGTGGATATGGAAACTTGGGAATATTTGTGGAAAAACTCTATTAAGATCTCGACATGTACTAATGTTAAAGAAAACTGTTATAAGATGATGTATAGGTGGTACATGACACCTAAGAAGATTGCAAATATGAATCAAAATATGTCAAACAAATGTTGGAAATGTAAGAGGCATGAGGGCTCATTTTATCATATGTGGTGGACTTGTGAGAAAGCTGTAGACTTTTGGACAAAAGTCCACAATGAAATGCAAAAAATATTGAAATGTTCTTTTAAAAAAGCACCGGAAATTCTGCTTTTGGGACTTAAAATGGAAGAAGTCAATACGACTAAAAAGACTTTACTCTGGTACCTGATAGTGACAGCGAGAATGATTTATGCTCAGTTTTGGAAGACAGAAAAGGTACCAGAGGTTGAAGAATGGATACAAAAAGTTCTGTTCATGGCACAAATGGATAAGATTACAAAAAAACTGAATAACAAAGAAGACGATGAGTTTTTTGGAGAATGGAATGATTTTAAAATTTATCTGGAAAAGAACTGGGATGTGAAACAAAACTTAATATGTTTAGATCAATATTAAGTCAAACGATGTTATCTTTAGATTGTAATGATGAAAAACTGATATTGTTGATGATATGAAGTAATTTGGAGCAGGGGTGGAAGCATTGTGGGAAGCCATTGGAGGGAGGGGAGGAACTGGGAATGGGGTAGACAATTGATAGAATGAAATGTTTTATATGTTGTATTCCTGAGAAAATAAAATTTGTTTACCAAAAAAAGAAATAGCAAAAGATGTATGGTGTCCTATGAGATAACACAAATATATATATGGCCACCTAAACGCAGCCTTGCAGCAGAACAGATAAGCTAAGCAAGGTTGGTACTTGGAAGAGAGACCACCAAGGAAGACTCTGCAGAGGAAGCCAATGGCAAACCACCTCTGCTTCTCACTTGCCTTGGAAGCCCCTTGCTGGGGTCGCCATGAGTCAGCTGCATCTTGACAGCACTTTATACACACACACACACATGGATGTAATGAAATAGCAAAAGATGTATGGTGTCCTATGAGATAACACAAATATATATATGGCCACCTAAACGCAGCCTTGCAGCAGAACAGACAGCTGTGTGACTTTCATACTGCTCTCTTATACTCCATCTACACAAAGTCCTTGTGGTTGTTAGGGAACATGAAGACTTTCACATGGGAGCTGTCTGGAACCCTAAGAAATAGATTACAAAAACCTGAAATCCTGAGAGATGGAGAATGACAAACTTCCCTCCCTTGTCAGAGTGGTTGGTGGGCAAGTCCTCCTAGATGTTTACACCATAGCATGCAGGGAGAGGTGACATTATCCTTCCCCCTTTTGCTGTTTTCTCATCCAAAACCTGCCACACAGATCCACTGCTCATTGCTCCTTTCCTTTTGGTGGGAAACTATGATTGACCAACATGGAGTAGTGGATAAACCCGGGTTCAGACATTCCGTCTGCCATGCAGCTTGCTGGATGGCCTGGGGACTGTCACTCTTTTAACCTGACCTCTTTCACAGGGTTGTTGAGTGGGGGATGCCACACTTATATGTCATACTGATAGAGGTTAGGAAGGGTGGGATAAATGTTTAATAAACATTATTCCTACAGTGTATGTGTGTGGCAAAAGGCACATGCAGTTAAGCAGACACTGGGTTGGATCCAGCCATCTTTTCTCCTAGTGAAAATAGGTGGAGGGGTTTCTCCTTTGAACACCCCAAAAAGCTATGCTGAGGATCATGGAACCTGCATGGTCAAAATCAAATGGGATGGAGGCTGCAGTAAAGAAGAGAATTCAGTGGCTCAGAGGTTAAGGTGCTGAGTTGCAGACCGAAAGGTCTGTAGCTGAGCAGTTCGAGACCCTGGTGCCGTGTGACAGAGTGAGCTCCTGTCTCTGGCCCCAGCTCCTGACAACCTAGCAGTTCAAAAGCAAGAAATTGCAAGTAGATAAATAGGTATTGCTTCAGTGGGAAGGTAACAGCATTCCGTGCTCCTTGGCGTTTAGTCATGCTGGCCACATGACCACGGAAATGTCTTTGGACAGCACTGGCTCTTCGGCTTGGAAATGGAGATGAGCACTGCCCGCTAGAGTTGGATTCGACTAGCTTTTGAGCAAGGGAAACCTTTACCTTTTAAGCAAAAAAAGGCTGATTGGATCCAGCCTACTATGATCAAACATTATGATCACATTTCTTCCTGGGGAAATCCATGCTAATCAGCCAATTAGTTATGGAGATTTTCAGGGGAGATAAGTTAGCTTTCATGTCATCTGAAATGTGCTTTGCTTTTACTCTTGACAGATTTATTACCCGAATAAACTAAAGCTAGCTTTAATAGGTCAGAGTCTTTTTGGACAAGAAGTCTACAGGCACTTGCAAAAAGAAGGCCACAAAGTTGTGGGAGTGTTCACTGTCCCAGACAAAAATGGAAAGGCCGACCCTTTGGGTAAGTACTTGTATTGAATGTTGAACATGATATTTATAGTGGAGATGTGCCTAAGCCATACCAGGATGCTTCATGTTGGTGTTTCTTGGCATGGGGCTAATGAGATAGAGAATACATTGCAGTTGTATTTGTTGGGAAGCAGCTGTCTGTTGCTTCCCAGGCATCCAGATCTCTTATCAGCCATGAGCTAAACGAATTCAATCAGCCCGTTACAGGCTGCTTCAACCCACACGGGATTACAATGAAAAATCAACAGAGAATATAAGGGCACTTTAAAGTCTAACCAATTTATCGTAGCCTCATCTTTCATGGACCCACTTTGTTTGATTTGGATTCCAATGTTAATCAAACTCTCCCACATCACAACTTAAGTTCTAAACCCTCGGACCTCTTCCCTATGCCAAGGTTGCCATACTTGCCAGGAGGAGTGATATTAGTGTGTGAGGATGCCACATCATGGGCTTCTTCCAATGTGTCCTAAATGTTCTGATGGTACTTGAGAGCAGTGTGGGAGAAGCACATGTTGCATCGGCTCCCACTACAAAGGTTTATTTATGTAGTTTGTTTATACCCTGCTTTTCACGTCTATGGGGACCTAAAGTGACTTACATAAGTCTTCTCTTGTCCATTTTATCCTCACTACAACCATGTGAGGTAGGGTAGGCTTGGATGAGTGTGTGACTGGCTCAGGGTCACCCAGTAAGTCTTCACGGCAGAATGGGGATTCAGACCTGGGTCTCTCAGATCGTAGCCTAGTACTCGAACCACTATACAACACTGGCTTTCATGCTCTTAAACATTTTATGTGTATGCATTTTGCACTTTCAATTAACGATAATATTTGCAAGTACACTCCTTTCCTTTCTTTTCCCCCAGCATCGGCTGCAGAAAAAGATGGAACTCCTGTATTTAAGCTCTCGAAGTGGAGAGTTAAAGGCAAGCCTATCCAAGAAGTTCTTGAAACCTATAAATCCGTTGGAGCAGAGCTGAATGTACTTCCCTTCTGCACGCAGTTCATTCCCATGGATGTTATTGACAGTCCAAAGCATGGCTCCATCATTTATCATCCATCCATCCTTCCCCATCACAGAGGAGCATCTGCAATCAACTGGTGAGCAAAAAAGGCCTAGCTAAACAAATAATAATAATAATAAACAACTATTAAAATGATGGTTGGGGGAGAGGGGGAGTCAGAAGGGTGCTAGGGATGGGAGAACAACATCCTTGAAGGAGGAGAAGCACAGGGGTTGTTATTTTGCCCTATCCCAGCTTACGCTGGGCTCTGGGCGATGTACATGAGGGCATAATGCCATAAAAACATATAAAACATTAAAATTCTACAGAACAATTTAATAAAACTAAAGACCCAAATAGAGTCCATGATGATGGGCGGCCTGGAAATTTCTACCCCAGCTCTAGACTACCAGACCAATTTAAAGCTAAGGGGCCATTGTAAAGCTAAGGGGTAATCAATACATTCACTGCAGTTGACATATAAACCAGACTTATACCAACTACCCTGGCATACTGTTTGCATCCTGGCCCAATTCAGAGGGTTGACCTTGTAAGAGACCATCCAGAGGATTGCTTCATTTTATGAAGTTAGTGTGGTTGGGGACTCATGAGAGGATCTTATTGGTGGCTGGCCCCTAGCCTGCAGAATTACGTCTCCAAGGAGGTGTAAACAGCTTCATCATTGGTGGTCCACTCAGTTTTTCTGGGCTTGGTAGCCAACCCTTATTTTCTACTAGCCCACTGTAAGATCCAGTGCCATCACAATAAGATGGCTCTCAGACTAACTGGACCTTATATTGAATGTGTAAATAAAGAAAACCCACATTAAGGATTTAAATTTTTATTTTATATACTGCAAGAGTTGGGCTCATTATATGCTAACATCCCCTCTCCATCTAACCTACTTCATAGGGCTGTTGTGAGGATAAAATGGAGAAAGTGAGAACTCTGGACACTGACTTGAGTCCCTTGGAGGGAAGGTGGGATAAAAATAAATAATAAATGAAAACTTCTCCTACATGAAGAAAATTTTAGTATTTCAAGCTAGTAGAACTCATTCACTCTACTTAAAAGCAAACTAGAAAAACCACTGAACCCCTTGGCCACAAGGGTTTAGAAAGCTTTTTTTTATATAGGAAGTTAAGTGGCAATTCTGACGTCAGTTTTGGAAAAGAACTGCACATAATCAGGAGCAAAATGTCATGCTCTTTATTCAGGATAATTGGGAGCTGTCTGGAACCCTAAGAAATAGATTACAAAAACCTGAAATCCTGAGAGATGGAGAATGACAAACTTCCCTCCCTTGTCAGAGTGGTGGGCAAGTCTCATCCCCATAGCTTATTCCCTTCCTGCTTTTCTCTGTGCCCATGCTCTGCATCTGGAATGGCAAATGGGAGGAAAAGTGACTTGTAGATTTGGCTTTACCCATTTTGACTCCTTTTTTGCATTGTTGTATACATACAGCACATACAACCTAAACTCTGTGCATGATTTCTTGGAACATATCCCACTGACAGGGGTGGCCAAACTGCAGCTCAAGAGCTGCATGTGGCTCTTTCACACAGTCTAATTGAATGTTAATAAAAAAGCAAATTTGCATATTTTATTTTTTTGGCCCCCTGGAGGGGATTTTTTATTGCATTTTTTTAAGCCCCCGGAGGGGATTTTTTAAACACTACAAAAACCAGAACAGAAAAAAGGGAAAGGGAAAGCTACATATAAGGGAGAAAGTAAAGAACCCACTGCTAACTAAAAACCCAAGAGAGGAGATCTCCAACTAGCTTTTTATACTTCATTCAGACTTTTCATCTTTGTACTTCTTATGAACTGTGTCAATCTTTTAACCCTTTTAACCATCCCCAGTTACATTTAATTGCCCAATAACAGTGCCCCCCATAATCCCCTAAAACCAAAGTTCTCAAAGGCACAATTCAGAGTCCTTCAGCCTTTACTTCTTCTTCTCTCTCTTCCGCAGTTTGTAGGAACTTTTCGGGGCTGATGCCCCCTGCTCAGACAAAGAGTCCTCACCAGACGAACCAGTTTCCAGCTCTCCACTGGACTTATCGTCCTCTTCTTTTTTCTCGTCCTCTGGCCTTCCCAGCTGCTCCTTTAGAAACTCTTGAGCTTTAAGAACAGAGTCAATCTTGACCTTCTTCTCCTTGATCTTGAATATTACTCCTTCTGGAAACAGCCATTTATATCCAATTGAGTTTGTTTGGAGGAAAAACACAAGTTCTTTGTATTTCTTTCTGCGTTGTCTTACTTCAAATGGAATATCCTTTAGCGCTCTGACAGCATTCTCCCCCACCTTCAGGGGTGTCGCAGCAACTGCTTTCAGGATAGCATCCCTGACATGCCT
>NW_015177010.1:2238812-2258915 GCF_001447785.1 Gekko japonicus
CTATCTGCGTTGTCTCAGCTATTTCCTTTACTTTCTCAGCATCCTGCTTCATTACTTGAATCAAATCCGTTATTTGTGTTTGTTGAGCAGTAATACTTATTGTCACAACTTGCAGCTGCTTTTGTTGCACAGTAATATTCGCTGTTACCACAGACATCTGTTCTTTAAAGACATTGAGCTGTTCCAGCAGAGGGCGCATGACCTCTGTCATCGCCTTCGTCGTCTCACTGGTCATTTCCGGCACCTTCGGGGACTCTAGTTTTGCTTTTAAAAGTTTCTCTTTGTCTCTGTCCCTCTTCCCCGCCATCTTTTTCTTGTTTGTTTGCTTTCGCAATAAATTTTAAAGTCTCTGAATATACGCTTATCTGTATAGCTCGATGAATGAGTACTTCTGGGCAATTTCTTGTTTATTCTTCCACTCCCTCCCCTTTCGCTCAACGATTTATGGACATGGGAGGCGTCCCTCCCAACACTCACTTCTGCCGTTTCGCCGCTTTGGGTAAGGAGTGTCTTTTCGTTTAAAAATCAGTTCTCATTTGACTCACGTTCATAGTTGGTCTTCTGACCCCTCTTCATCCATCATTTCACACGCCTGATCTCCTGTGCTTGACCCGGTTAGCTTCACTTGTACCATCAGGTCTCTCGGCTGGACGGACCACTGGAGCAAGGGGGAGCCTCGATTCCCTGGCATTCGGCCAGAGAAGAGGCTACCCCCTCAAAGCTCCTTGGCCAGGTGCCCTTCCCTGGGCTCCTGGGGGGGTTACGAGCCTGCTCACCCCCTCTGTCTGCCAGAGCACGGAGACACCCCCGGGAGGTCCGGGAGGTGAGTCCGTGAGCGTGCCGCCATCAACCAGAAGTCACATTTTTTTATATACTACAAACTACAACGAAAAATTGGGAAGGGGTAACTACATCTAGGGAGAAAGGAAAGGAAACCACAACTAACTAAAACCCCAAGAATAGGAGATAATCACAACAGCTTGTATAAATGTTAAATTGCTAATATTACTTTGAACATAGCTATGCTAATTTTTAAATCTTTTTATCCAAAGTTTTAACCATCCAAGAGAACACCCAGAGCATCCCACAATAAAACTAAAGTTTAAAGGCACACTTCAGAGTCCTTCAGCCTTCATTTTGTCTTATCTTTTCTAATCCTCAATTTATATGTATGCTTGGGGGCAGCCGCCCCCTTATCAGAAAGAGAGTCCTTGTCGGACTTGTGTGTAATATTTGTTCATATTTTGCGGCTCTCAAACATTTGATGTTAAGCAAGTTTGGCCACCCCTGCTCTAAAGTAACTATGCACATGTTTGCAGCCCTAAAGCCCACAGGCCTATAAATCATGGTGCAGAAGTTACAGAAACTGATTAATAAATTATTTCTGTCCCACTTTCTTCTAGCATAAGGCCATCCGTGTACCTGTCTGATAATGAAAAATGCTGATATTTATTACTACTTCTAACTATTTTGGCTTGATCTTATTCATGTCTCCTTACTTGTTATCAGGACTTTAATTCAGGGAGACAAAAAAGCAGGATTTTCAATTTTCTGGGCAGATGATGGTCTGGACACTGGCCCAATCCTCCTGCAGCGGGAATGTGACGTTGGCCCAAATGATACCGTGGATGACCTGTATAATCGGTTTCTTTTCCCAGAAGGAATAAAGGCTATGGTAAGGAGTTTTGGGTTTAGCACAGACAACCTACAAAGAACACTGGCTGACACTTCAAATGACAGACTGCCAAATTTCACCCTACACAAGAACACAGCAACAAACCATAGAACAGACTGGCATAACAGTTCTTGCTATTTCTGCAGCATCTTTTAAAGTGCTCAAAATGTGCTGCGTAAAGTAGACCGATGTGTCCCATTTCTTAACCACTCAGGACTCTCACTCAGTCAGGGGAGCAACAGGGTTAAAGGCTGGTAGCTGAGATCAGTGCAGGAGCTGTCCAGAAGATTCAGTAACTGGAGTGGAAAGCAAGGGCCTGGAGAGGGCAGCAGTCTTGGAGAACGTGGAACCAGTGAAGGTCAGATTTCAGCAGTCTTAGAGGACTTGATGACCTGTCCTGTTATTTGAGTGACAGCTCTGATTCTGCTCAGACTGAGAGTGCAACTCCTTCCTCCCAAATAAGACTGGGTAGCTGGATATCCTGAGCTGCCAGATGTGCACTCCTATTTCAGGCTTTTGTTGTTGTTGAGAAGCCCTGTAGGACTTTTGAGACAGATGGGTCTAATTTGGAGCTCCTGGTACTCCATCTCTATCAGCTCCCTAGATTGTCCTTTTGAGTAGTGGGACTGGGGCTTCCCTCAGGAGATCCAGTTGTGTTTGGGCCCCAGGTGTTGCATGGAATGTGGAAGGAGTCCTTCTCCAAGGAGGATACTACCTCCTTCCTTTAACACTGAGCCAGGCAGGCCCTGACAGCCATTATCATCATCATTTGACTACAAATGGTGGACTACAGCTGAAAAGCAGTCGTTTGCTTAACTGATGCTTATGCAGTGAATTCACAGCTGAACTGAGACCACTTCATGATCATAGCTCATGGGCACTGCACCAGTGCATGGCATCAGCTGCTGCTATAGAACAATGTTGATTTGTTGGTCTCGGGGACTGCCATCAGAGCACATTGCCTGACTTGAGTGTCTTGCCGTACAGTCCTATGCAGACTTACATCCATCTAATCTAATTGATTTCAATTGCCTTAGTCTGGAGTAACTCTGCAAAGATTGCACAGTTGGGCTTTTTTTGATGATCTGTTTCAAAAATGCAGTCCAGGAAAGAAAATTAGTCTCCTGGAACAATCAACATTATTTTTGTTGTTCCTGTTTAGGTAGAAGCTGTGCAATTAATTGCTGATGGTAAAGCTCCTCGTGTCCCCCAGTCTGAAGATGGGGCGACTTACGAAGGCATCCAGAAGAAAGAAAATGCAGAGGTAATGTTGGCAACGGTCCTCTGGCCAAAGGTGTGGCTGCAGCTTCTGATGCATAGTGCCAAAAGAGGCAGGTGTCAATCATCTTTATTCCACTCTTCCTCCGAGGAGCTCAGGGCATCTCACAGGATTCTCCCTTCCCCTTTTTATCCTTGCAACAATTTTGTGAAGTAGGTCAGGCTGAGAGTGTGTGACTGGCCTACGATCATCCAGCAAGCTTCCATGGGAGAACAGGGATTTGAACATGGGTCTCCCAGATTCTAGTCTGACACTCTAACCCAAGAGACTTATTTACAGCACCTTATGCTTTTTGCAGGCAGTAAACATACCTTTAGTCTAAGGTTATTGAATGCCATGGTATGGTAATTTAGGTAAACAAATTTTATTTTCTCAGGAATACAACATATAAAACATTTCATTCTATCAATTGTCTACCCCATTCCCAGTTCCTCCCCTCCCTCCAATGGCTTCCCACAATGCTTCCACCCCTGCTCCAAATTACTTCATATCATCAACAATATCAGTTTTTCATCATTACAATCTAAAGATAACATCGTTTGACTTAATATTGATCTAAACATATTAAGTTTTGTTTCACATCCCAGTTCTTTTCCAGATAAATTTTAAAATCATTCCATTCTCCAAAAAACTCATCGTCCATGGTATGGTAATTTAAACAGGGACATCACTAATCTTTGAATTCAGTCCCAGTTGCTTTTCGTCAATTAACAGGAAAGTCTGCTCTTTCATAATGTTGTGTTTATGTTACATTTGTGTTCTGTGTACATGTGATTTGGTTGTGCTGTAATAGGTTGAAAACATTACTGTCATGTGATATCTGACCTTTTCACCCATATGCTTGTGTGCATTCCAAGGAAGTGCAGATAGGCTTCGTATAACCTCTATCATTAGAAACTAGTATGTAGCGGCTCTTCTTTCCCTTGGCAGCTAATGAAAATTAGCCCATCCTCTGTCAGACCAATCCTAAATTGGTCTATTCAGAACTAAGTCCCATTTTATTTATTTATTTATTGGATTTATCGCCCACCCTCCCTGCAAGTGGGCTCAGGGCAGGTGACAACAAGAGAATTCACAGAAACATTAAAACAAATTACCGTAATAAATTGCTTAAAGCCATTTAAAAGATGGCAAAATTATACATTAATTTATAAGATTCCAGCAGTGCTAAATAGGTGACAAAACAAAGAGTCACAACAGAAACAATAGTAACGTCTCTTTTCATGGGCAAATGTAATAGGGAAGTTTTCAGCAAGGGAGGCCATCCGCTGCCTCATCCAGAGTCCTGGTTGAACAGCTCGGTTTTACAGGTCCTGCAAAACTGTAGTAAGTCTTGCAGGGCCCTGCTTTCAAGCAGGAGCATGTTCCACCAGGCAGTGCCAGGGCAGAAAAGGCCTGGCCCTGGTTGAGGCTAAGTGGACGTCCTTTGGGCCATGGACAACCAGCAGATGTTGGTCAGCAGAGTGCAAGGCTCTCCAAGGGACATATGGGGAGAGACGGTCCCTTAGATATGTTGGTCCCAGGCCACATAGGGCCTTTATTTGTTGGGGCTTACTCTCAGGAGCTGTGGTGGCTCAAGTGGTTAAGACACTGAACTGCAGGCTGTGGAAGGTCGGTAGTTCAGCAGTTCCAGCCCCGGGTGCCACAAGACGGAATGAGCTCCCGTCTCTAGTTCCAGCTCCTGCCAACCTAGCAGTTCGAAAGCAAGAAATTGCAAGTAGATAAATAGGTACCACTCCGGTGGGAAGGTAACAGCATTCCGTGCGCCTTGGTGTTTAGTTATGCCGGCCACATGACCATGGCTCTTCGGCTTTGAAACGGAGATGAGCACCGCAACCCTAGAGTCGAATTCGACTGGCTTTCGAGCAAGGGAACCTTTACCTTTACTCTCAGGAGAGTGTTCTCAAGATTGCAAAGGTATTGGAATAAAAAAATACATATTTTCTCTCTATCATTCCTAGTGTAAATGTCGTAATGTACACACTGCAAGCATGAACTATTCAAGACGATCTCTCACAATGTTGAATTAACGCTGATGCCTTAGAGTATTCTGTGTCCTTTGAAAGGTTTTGTAAACCTTACATTTTTCGATATTCTTAATTAGCAAAAGAAAGAGAATTAAGCATAGCTTGTACAGAAGTAAACGGCTTCATTCCTTAATATGACTACATTAGCTGTTTACTATGATATATACTATTTTCTGTTTACCTTTTTTAAAATAACCCCTCTTTCCTGTTTTGTAAGTGTTCCAAGTAGTTAGCAGGAAGAAATCCATAATAGACATTCTGATAATATTGCCTGAAGCTGTTCCTCTCTTTGTCCCATCTATCTTTTCCTTCAGTTACCATTGGAAGAACAACGTGTAACTTCCATGTTCCAGGTTGTTCTTCCTGTCAGTGGGAGTGTTATGATGTTATTTCTCCAATGTCATGCTCCAAATGGAAAGCTGTTCCTTCTCTGTTTTTAAACCATCCTATCATCTGTTTCATGTGATTAGCAATTAGTGAATACACTCCTGTTTAATGGTATCCATGTATTTTGCATAATAATTACAGCCATAGTTCTTATTCCCTTATCCTTTTTATTGTCATGTTAACCGTAATTTTCACCTTGACCATACCTGGAAGAACTTGATAATATCAACCTCTTGGCTTCTTAGATTTCTTGGGATCAGCCGGCAGTAGCTTTGCACAACTGGATCAGAGGGCATGATAAAGTACCTGGAGCTTGGGCACTGATTGGCGGTCAGGTGAGCACTGTAAATTACAAATGTGTTGATGAAAATACAATTTATATTTATTTATTTATTTATTTTTCGTACTTATACCCCGCCCTCCCCAGTGGGCTCAGGGCGGCTTACAGAGGCAAGAACAACTTGGTTGGGTCAGGAAAAAAGGGTTGGCTCCTAAGGAACCATTCTGTTGACAGTCATGTTTTCTGCCAGCATAATGAGACTTGCACCAATAAAAGAGCACCACCAGAAGTCTCCTTGTATGGGAGGTAAATAACCACCATTAGCGTAAAAGTTCCATATGATCTGACTCAAATGTTTAATGACACATGGACGTCATACAGCTAGATTGTTGTACATCTGATGAATGATTTGGTAGCAGTGTGCACTTCCTGGAGTAAAAGAAGTTGTTGAACAAGAAATGTTAATACTTTGGCTTTATCTCTTGAATCAAACATTGAACAAAAGGCATTCTTTTAGGTGAATTTGTTGGCTTTCACACATTTCCTTTATATGACATGATTTAAAGAAGAAATAGTTCTCTCAAAGGGTCAGCTCATTAAAAGGTAAGAGCAGGTTTTTGTTTGTTTTTTGTTTTGCCTCTCCCTACATTTGCCAACCCCTTAAGGAGAGAGACCCAAATTAACAATGATATGCATTGAATAATATGACCCATTTTTAATTTATGTAATTGATTATATATTGCCCTCCTCGCAAGTGGGGTCAGGGCAGTTTACATCAATACCATTAAACAATAATTTAATAACAAATTAATCACAAATCACACAATCATAAAATACTGTGTAAAGCAATTTGTTCAAATATTCATCAGATTTATTTGAGTATAGCAGTGGTACCCCAATGTCAAATTAGATCCAGGCCACTGGTGGCTGGTTGGCCAGGGAAAAGGAGGGACGTCTGCCGCCTCAACCAAAAACCGGGTGGAAGAGCTCCATCTTGCAGGCCCTTCAGAACTGTAGTAAATCCCACAGGGCCCTGATCTCATATTGGAGCTCATTCCACGAGGTAGGAGCCAGGGCCGAAAAAGCCCTGGCCCTGGTTGAGGCCAGATGGACATCCTGCAGTATTTGTGTGATTTGAGAAAGTTTTACAAACCCCATGGGGAGGGGCCATGGGGAGGGGCTCAGAGCATCTGCTTTGCACACAGAAGGTTCCAGGGTCAGTCTCCAGCACCCCCAGTTAAAAGGATCAGGTAAGAGGTGATCTGAGAGACCTCTGCTTGAGACCCTGGAGAGCCACTGCCAGGCTAAGTAGACAATACTAACCTTGATAGACCAAGGGCCTGCTTCAGTATATGGCAGTTTCGTATGTCCAATCAACATAAAGTCCTGTGGCACCTTAAGTCTTCTAGTCAACAAGTCTTCTAGTCTATAAAAGCTATTTGTCAGTCTTTAAGATGCCACATTCCTCTTTGTTGTTTTTCATCGTGCCATTCTGACATCAGAATAATAAAGTACTTGGAACTTTGATGCTGTGTTATTTTGAGATGGGTCATTGGCCCATCTAGCTTAGTACTGTCTACTCTGACTGGCAGCAACTCTCCAGGGCCTCAGCCAGAGAAAGCTCTTTCCTCACACCTCAGATCCTTTAACTGCAGGTGCCAGGGGTTGAACAAGGGACCTTCTGCGTGGATTTATGAGCTCATGCTCTTTACTGAGCCACAGCTACAGTCTCTCTGTTTGACCTCTGAAGTATAAGAGCTTTCAAAAGGGCCTTTGCCATTTATTCCTTGAGGGAAAAGTTGCCATTTTAATCATTTCATGGTTCATTCTGTTTTGTTTTTGTAGAGAGGTACTTTCTATGGGTCATCATTACTTGACGGTTCAGCACCCCCTGGTGAAGAGCTGGCGATAGAAGGAGCCACCCAACCAGGGCTTGTAACCAAGAATGGGCTTGTTCTGTTTGGCAATGACAGAAAGATGGTATGCATTTGAGAAGCATGATACTAAATGAAAGATATAACTGTAGACTTTGGAAGACATCAGGAGAAAAATGGAATTGTATGTGAATTTTTATGCAAAACCAGACTAGGTTTATGATAGCACTGCAAACAGATATTCTGGTACAACTGATGAGAAACAAATTCCTGTTTCTCATGTTTTCCACCTGGCCTTCTAAACCCATTGACTTAAAAGGTTGTAACCAAAGTTCCCTGTAAACTATGGAGCCCTGTGAGCAAAAATTCTACTTTGTGAGCTATTGGCATTAAAATTGTGAGCAGAAGATTTGGCTGCTGCATAAATTAGTTTGTTCTGGAGCCATCCTTCCTGAGCTAAGACAAAAATGTGTGAGCCAGAGGCTAAAAAACTGTGAGCTAGCTCACACTAACTCAGCTTAGAGGGAACACTGGTTGTAATGCTGTTCAGGTTTGCACTGTTTATACGTATTTCTATTTCTTTTCTCTAGTTGCTGGTAAGAAATCTACAGTTTGAAGATGGAAGAATGATCCCAGCATCTAAATATTTTTCTAGTGATGAGGTGTCTGCCATAGATCTTACTGAAGATGAGAAAAAGATGGCAGAAGAGATCAAGGTAGTTCTCCAATCAATTTCTGTGTTTGAGGAAAACCACAAAGTTTTATTTAAATATGATGGCTGCTATAAAGACAAAAACAAAAGGATGTTAAATCCATCCAATATCACAAGAACAAGTGCAAGATCACTGAAGTGTGTTTGTCCTTTGAAAGTAATCTGCAATAAATCCCTAGGAATATACATGTAAATATGCATGTAAATGATTTTGGATTTAGTTTGTGGATTACTTTGTGTGTTGTTTTAAACCATTGTAAAGTTGATGCAACCATTGTAAAGTTGATGCAAGGAGGTGTATGCATGTTTCAATTAAATTTCCATGGGATGTGAGAGTACGTATACCAGAAATAGCTGGCCCCTTTATAGATTGGTTTGAAGGGGGAGAGAGAGAGAGAGATTCAGTCTCTCTTTCTCTGTCTCTCTGCCTGATTTAAAGGTGTAAGGTTTTAAAAGCTGTAATTTTGGGGACAACATGTATTTCTGGAGTTCAAAACAGTTTAATTACATGTTTGAAATATATCAAAGTTCAATACTTTGATATATATCTTTATGATATTTATGTATATATAATTATTATGATTTTTATTATTATTATCATACATATAAATAGGCAAAATCTGCAATCAGAACAAATTTAAACAGCCAGTAGACTCATTTGCCAAATGTCTGGGTGATTTTTAAAAAATCTTTGGGTCCTTCTGTTAAGTCAGAAGCTTTTTGTCTAGGGAGGGAATTCCACAATATTGGAGCTGCCACAGAAATGGCCATCCCTTCACCTAGTGGCTCAATGGAAGGCCCAGCTGTTCTGGCCACCTTGACCGAAGGCTTTGCTTGTGTCATCACCTCACATATTTTCCTTCTCTTGTAGTCCATTTGGAAAGGAATTTTGAGCAATGTGTCTGCAATTGAAGACTCTACTGACTTCTTTAAATCTGGAGCATCGTCTATGGATGTTGTTAGGTAAGTCGTTCTTCTCTAATAGTCACGATCTAGCCCCTCCCGCACACTGGGAGCAGAGTGTCAAGATGCTTCATATAGGATACAATGTAACCCCCACCCTGGACACCTTGTCCCAGAATGCTGCACAGGTCCCAGACATTTATAGCAAGCCGAGGCCCTCTTACACACCACTTACATGAATCATAACCAGGCATTTTACTCCCTATGCAGTTTGTAAACAGAGGGAGCCAGGGGTGTAGCTAGAAATTTTGGGGTGGTGGGGCAGGGGCTGGGGTGCTGGGTGAGGGGAACGGCAGCAGAGGAGGAGGCCCACCTTGACCCCTCATCTCCACCAGGGGCTGCGGAGCGTCTTGCCAGGCAGCTGCCAAGAATGGTGCAGTCACACTGCCTCTAGCCCCGGGGGAGTGGGTGCAGCTGGCAGGCAGGGAGGCACCTCTCCTCCCTCCCTGCTTCGGGCTTGCTGGCTGCCCTATGGATAGTGTGCTCGGCCCTGTGGGTGGCCATTCCCAGCGTGGTGCAGAGGATGGGCAAGGTGGGCGGCGGGGGCCGCAAGGTGCTGGAGTGGCTGGCGGTGGATGCATGTGCAGCCATCTCAGTGGTGATATTCATGGCCGTCGTGCTGGGCAACGGGATGATGCTGGTGCTGCTGGTGTGGGCTGGGTGGCAGCAGTGGGAGCGGCTGATGCCCTTTCATGTGCTGGGGTGGGGCAGGGCCAATGAGGCGTGGCTAATGAGTGAGGAGACATGTCCCTGAAATGCCCCACCATAGCTAAACGCTTTGAAGGAGCCTCTGTCCTAATTTTTGCTGCCCTCAGCATTGCTACTGCTGATGCCTAGGGGATGCGCTGTAACTTTCAGACCTGCAGGAATTCAAATATCCTGAAGAGCCAGTAAAGGACTACTGGGCCTTATATTAATGCTAGCTATGCTCTGGCTCTTCAGAACTGGCAACTTGTGAACTGCTTGCAGATAGCATGAATCCCTCTTGACCTTTAACTGAACCACTGAATTGTCTGCCTACTGGCTTGCTTACTTTCAAGCCACCAGGTCTGACTTCTCCACTTAAAAGAGTACTGTTCCAAAACCCTTAACTGAAGCAATTCTATCATTAAGGCTGAGACTGCAATTGGGAATTTACTTCTGTGCAGTTGGAGTTAGCATCAGGGTGTGAGAGTTCCCCCCCCCCCCATTTTTGTTAGTGCTAGGGTATCTAAAACAGTTCGCTGATTTTGTAAATCCGAGATCAAGTATGTGTTGCTCCCATGCTGATAATTGCAAATGACTTGCACATTATGGCTGGGACACGGATGCGAATGATTGGCTCTTCCTAGGGAGGAGGTTCCTCTATACTGAACTGTTTCTGTGCAAGAGCTCAAAATGTGCCTCAGGCAAATTTTTTCACATCACCTCAAACATTAAAAAAACCACTGGACGTATGGTGAAAACTGCACAATCTGTGTGGTGGTCATGCAAGCAAACAACTGACTATGTGGGGACAGCTGTTAGGGGAAGCAATTTGTGGTTTCCATTTACCATCTCAGATATCTAAACTGACCCCTCCTGCATTTCATTTTGGCTCCCCAGATACAGTTTGGATTCTGTGGAATGGAAAAAACCTGGCCCCACCAGTAGTTTATGGAAGTAGGAATCATATTCACACTTCTAGGTCAGATCCATGCAACAATATCCAGCTGGTTTAATCATCATTTCCTTTGCCCAGGGAACTCTGCAAATTATTGTGTCTATGTGTATGATTTCTAACAGAATTCTCAGTGCTTTCCCAGACTGCAAATCCCAGAGTTCTTTGGGGGGGAAATCATGACAGTGAAGTGATATAAAACCCGTAAACTTTTGGAGTGTAGATAAAGCTGTAGAGCAGGAGTAGGTAACCTTTTAAGCTCAAGTGCCAACTCCCCTGCAACATCTACCTATGAAGATGAAGAAAAGGGCAACTAGAATGATAAAAGGATTGGAACACTTTCCCTGTGAAGAAAGTTTAAAATGCTTGGGGCTCTTTAGCTTGGAGAAACAACGACTGAGGGGTGATATGATTGAGGTTTATAAGATTATGTATGGGATAGAGCAGGTAGAGAAAGAAGTACTTTTCTCCCTTTTTCACAATACAAGAACTCGTGGGCACTCAATGAAATTGCTGAGCGGTCGAGTTAGAACAGATAAAAGGAAGTACTTCTTCACCCAAAGAGTGATAACCACATGGAATTCACTGCCATAGGAGGTGGTGGCGGCTACAACCATGGACAGCTTCAAGAGGAAATTGGATAAACATATGGAGCAGAGGTCCATCAGTGGCTATTAGCTACAAGGTATAGATAGGAACTCTCAGTCTGGGGCAAGTGATGCACTGTATTCTTGGTGCTTGGGGGGGGCAAGAGTGGGAGGGCTTCTAGTGTCCTGGCCCCACTGGTGGACCTCCTGATGGCACCTGATATTTTTGGCCACTGTATGACAGAGTATTGGACTGGACAGGCCATTGGCCTGACCCAACATTGGCTTCTCTTATGTTCTTAAGATGTTTGCATGCCAGCAGACAAAGTGGTGGGAGGGAGAAAAGGGCTGTATTTGGCCAGACCCACTGGGACCCCCAGCCATGCTGTCAGTACCACAGCACCTGAATCTGTCACTGGCCCCATATACCAAGAAAATGGTTTGACATGCTGCTGTTTGGTACATTTGCCGGGGGTTGCCTACCCTGGTCCTAGAGGCTGGTTGTCACAGGAAGTCACTGGATTGTGCCATTTGCCAACTCCTTTTTCATCTACTGTCTTCTGGTTTTGATCAAGTCAGAAAGAAAACTAGTGTCTGCAGATTGCGAGACATAACTATTTAGCCTACTGAGCCCCATCTTGGAAGATTGCAGAAAGTACAAAAGAAGTTGCACAAAAATCCCGTTCGGTTGTTTTGACCAATTTCACCTTTTTCCCCCTACTCTTATATTTTAAGGATGATTGAAGAGATTAAGCAAAAGTGTGGTGGCCTCGAGCTACAGAATGAAGATGTCTATATGGCACCTAAGTTTGGTGACTTTATCCAAACGGTTGTCCGGAAACATCGGGGGGAGGACAAGGAGGAAGAACTAGTAATCGATTATGTAAGCTGAATTTTTCATTTCACTCCGATTTCACAGTCTCTTATATAATTCAAATAACAAAATGACACATGAAGAAGGTGAGGATGGAGGGGTTTTGTTTACTGCATGGACCTTCTGGGGGCTGCACTGTATTTCTGTGCCTTTTGCACACTACTCTGCATTGCATTTGCCAGCAAGATTCATTTCCATGGAGCCCAAACGACATGGGACAATGGAAGGTCCATACCTTTAAATGAGGGTCTGTCCCACTTGTGTCACTGTGTGACATTTAAAGCTTACAGCTAAATAGAAGATAATTCCACAGAGCTTCCAACTAATTATTTCGTGTGTGGGGGTGTGTGTGAGCAAGTACTTTGTAAATTTAATTCTCTTCTGCACTGTAGTCAGTGGAAAACTTGCACTGAAGCTGGACTATGTCCCAGTAGAGGAGCTGCTGATCTAGTACTTTAGAGCTTACCTAGAAGTGGAGGAAACAATATCTAAATAAGGATGTGTTCTTTTTATTTATTTAATTGATGCCTATCTTTATTCTCTCATGGAACTCTGGGTGAAAGGGATAGGGCTCCCAGGAGAAATCCCATCTAGACCATGAAAAGACCCAGACCTGCTTGGTTTCAACCAGATTGCTATTTCATGTGCCTTCCAATCATACCCTGATTATATTTTTCAAAGATGTTCTCTGAGCCTTCCTGTGCCTCCTCCCTCTGTGTTAATTATGGGGATCTGCTACTGAGCCCTGGGGGGGAGGGGAACCCATGCAGACATGCTAAAGTGACAAGGGGCAGATTTACAAACCTTTTGACATGGTAGCTGCAGAAGAACCTGCTCTCTTTATAAAACTTGTGCTTTTTTTTGCTTGCTGGATTAAGTCCCATACTCAGGGCTCTAGTCGGGGGGGAGCTCTCAGGTACGGAGCTCCGGAAGAGAACCTCTAGGGGGCGGGGCGGTCACGTGGTGAAGCCCCGCCCCCTTCTTTACCCCGCCCTCTGCTTCGATCCTCATTCCGTTTGGGAATGAGGATGAAGCAGGAGGGTAAGTAGCCGGGCCTTCTGACACACTTCCGGTGATGTCAGGGGGTGTGGCCTTCTGTCACTTCCGGTGATGTCAGGGGGCGTGGCATATGCAAATAAGTTATGCTAATGAGTTATGCTAATGAGCTCCGGCAGCTCTTTTTCTACAACAAGACCCCTGCCCATACTGATGGTAACATAATACTGCTACTATAATTCATTGCTCAAGTGCTAAAAATTAGTGCCAAATATATCTTCCTATTTTTGTTTTTTTTTTTAAAGCCTGCATTATTTTCAGCAATGTCGTTATATTTGAACTGGTGAAACATATTATGTGACATTGCCCCCACAGTCAGAATAACGAGACGGACAACAGTTTGGATCAAACAAGGGCCACTTTATTAACTATATACAGTTTATTAACAAAAACCGGCAAGGGAGCACTTCCTAGGTAGCAGAACAGACAAGGCAGGTGTCAGGCTGACCAGCCTCCTTGTCTAATATGTGGGCGAGCCACCAACCCCAGTCTTAAGCCATTAATCTGGCTTGCGACCAGCAGCTCAGCCACTGGTAGCCTCCCAGGAGCACCTACCCCTGAAACCATACAGCTTGCAGAGAGAAGCTTACCCAAGAGGTTCCCAGAGGGAATCATCATTCACCACCCAGGGCCTTAATAGCCCGCAGGCCGTTCCTGAAGACCCCCCAGTTCCCAAAACAAGGGACGGTTTAAGGTGCTCACCATTTTCCTCTTCCTTATCCCTGCCCTATTCTGCCAAAGTGACCAACCTATTTAACAGCCACGCCCAAACCCGTTGTTCCACTGCTCCAGTGTAAGGTAGGCGAAAACACTACCACCCCATTGCCAATCCTGGGTAATAGTGAAAAATTCCTACCTGGCCCCCTTGGGCGACCAGCCTCAGCCTACACTAGAAAACAGGGCGGGCGGGCGGGCGAGCATGAGGCAGCAACTGGCCTTGGGCGGGAGTGGAGCTGAGCCTAACCAGGCTGGCTCCTCCCACTCACATCCCAGTGCACTGCTCTGGGACGCTGTTGCTGCCCCGCCTTCCTCCGTGGCGGCAAACCAGCCCCTGGCCACCATTGCCTTTGGCGGTGACCGGGAGCTCCCTTTTCATGACACCAAGACATCAAGAACAAACTGGGGTTTGACTATGATGACCACAAATCTGGTTTATTTTGGGATTGCACATTCCCTCTGTAGTGTATCCAGCCCAACAGGGCCGGGCATGTCCGGACTTGTCCGGGGAGCAAAACCTCAAGCTTCGTGCCTAAGGACAATGGGCCAGAAGGATCCTAACCAGGCCCAATCAGAGGGCTAGGTCCCAGACCGTGAGGCCAGTAGGCCTCTCGGTTACTGTAAATAACCTATCAGGAAGTGGGGTGGTGGTGTTGTGGTGGTGGGTTCTGAGGGAATATAAGCCGGCCTGCGAACAGGCCAAAGCGTCTTGTTCCTGACTAGTAAAAGTATTTTAGCTGAAATCACTCTCCGTCTGCATACTTTTCACTGGCGACGAAGGTGGGATCATCTCCCTCGGAACAGAGACCACGTTCGAGGGCATCGCCGTGAGCTGCCGCGCCGAACTTGCCACCGCCACCGGCATCAAGCCTTTTTTAGGAAGCGCCACTCACAGCATCGCTCCCAAGCTTCGAGCATCCTCTCATGATACTATGGATTATGAACCTACTTAGAGGGGAAATAACTCTGGATTTGCTATGCTGACTGCACCTGGCCATCCCCTCACAACAAACTGAAGACATTCTAAACCAGAAAGTCTTCAGTTTCTGATCCTCATGCAGCAGGGAAGGGAAGGGAAGGGAGGAGTACATGAACAATGAAATATATCACAAAACCTCCCAAAGCTGTAATGTCTGAATGCAACCAGACACCCCCATCCTGTGCATTTCTTTAGTGGTGTGGCAAGTGTTGTTCTCATGCCTCTATATATTTGGACAGTCTTGTTGAAGATAGGTATAATTTTAATTCAATTTTCATCTCATCTGATAATCACATGTATACTTGGGCCCTTGATATGTCTTCTTTTTTCCACTAAAACATAAGTTCACCTGTGTGTTGCATACAGGAGAAATTGAAACTTGTGATTTGTTATGCTGTTAGGTTTCAAAAGATGTCAACAATATGACTGTAAAGATGCCATATCAGTGTTTTATCAACGGACAGTTTATAGATTCTGAAGATGGCAAAACGTACGACTCTATAAATCCAACAGATGGATCGGTGAGTAAACCATGTGATGTACATTGTGCCTGCCCACCCACTGAAGTCATCATCAGCGGCTCTGCTCTGTATGTCCCCATGTTCCAAAGCTGGGGGGTGGGGTACCAGTGGCAGGACCTTCTTAGTGGTGGCACCTATACTGTGTCTCTCCACCAGTGATAGACAGAAGTCGTCAAGGTGGGATGCAGGATTTTCATAACAGTGACTAAGAATTTGCTCTCCCTCAGTCCCTATGTCTGCCTTTAAGTCTCCAAGAACCAGTTTGGTGTAGTGGTTAAGATCACAGATTCTAATTTGGGAGAACCGGGTTTGATTTCCCACTCCTCCACTTGCAGCTGCTGGATGACCTTGGGCAAGCCATAGTGCTATCAGAGCTGTTCTTGATAGAGCAGTTCTTGAAAGAGCTCTCTCAGCCCCACCTACCTCACAGGGTGTCCATTGTGGGGAGGGGAAGGGAAAGGAGTTTGTAAGCCACTTTGAGACTCCGAGTGAAGGGTGGGGTATTAATCCAATCTCCTCCTCCTTCTTCTGCCAACCCTACCTGCCAGGGATTATCCACTAAAGCCACAGCAATAGACTTTACTCTCAACAATACTACTGTAATTTTTATATCTTTAAAACTTGACATAAATGATAACTATAATAATGGAATGCCTGTAACTATATACAGTTCCTTCTCAGGCTTTTTTGTTTCTGTCATGGTGGGACCCAGGTACTTTGACAGAGTGATCAGCAGGACATAAGATACGAAAGACTAAGAGCCACTGTTCTAGAGCCTCCCACACACAGAGACTTGCCGGTGTTCTTTTTGGGTCCAGATACAAGACAAGCCTTTTAGACCCACCTTTAGCTGGTTTTAACTACCCCTGTCTTATTATTAGTGGTCTGTAGTTTTTAAAAGCTGTTTTTGTTAATACGGTTTCAGTTATTCTTTATCACCTTATTCTGTTTTAATCGTTGGTTGTGTTTTGTCATTGATATTTACCTTGGATTTTTGTTATATTATCATTTTATCATTTATATTGTAAGCCAACATGGACATAAGCATAGAGGTGGGATATAAGTCTTTTGAATGAATGCATAAGATATTGCTAACCCTTCCTACCTAGTTTATGCATGGAATTAAAACCGGAGTGTTTGATTAGGCAAGAAACCTTGTCTGTTGTTCCGGCACAATCTGTTTTGATGGATTAGACAGAAAATTGAGTAAGGCATAACAATGAATGATTGATTCACTCCTTTGCCCCCTCTCCCCTTGCAAACCTAGTTTGGATCAATAAGTAAAGGGAGCAAACCTTAAAATCAGAGTAAAATTTGAGCTAGTATCTCCGTATCTCCATGACAGGTGATTGCCCAAGTGTCTCTTGCTACAGTCAGCGATGTTGACAAAGCAGTTGCAGCGGCAAAGGATGCCTTTGAGCACGGTGAATGGGGGAAAATGAATCCAAGAGACAGAGGGAGGTTAATGTACAGGTATGGCAAGACTAATAAGTGGTCACCTTTCCATGTGTTTGTATCATCTAAAGCTATTTTGTAGCTTCTGCAAAATCATGATCTGCTCCATTTGAATGTAATCATTTAATTTTTTCCCCTTCACAATTTATATTACAAGCTCAATGCTAATGCAGTTGTTAGAGAACACTGGGCAGCCCTGTATCTTCTACCCACATGGGCTCTGTAATGATTCCTTGTGTTATGTGAGTGTGTGTCTCTTTAAAAGTTTGGTTGCATGGTGGTAAGTAGACTAGAGTGGTTAAGAGAAGTGAGTGTGATATGATTGGTGGTTGACAGAGAGGGGGAGGGGTTTTGGAAGTGATTCTGAGTGGATGAGTATGTGTGTCAGTCTAGAGTTTCAGTTAGGTTTGACAGTTGATGTTCAGGTAGAGTTAGACAAGCAGTTCTGTGTAAAAGCAGTTAACAGCTTAGAGACAGTTAAGTTCTGAGTTCTGTGAGAGAAGCAGAAGTTCAGTTAAGTTCTGTGTATGAAAGAAGTGAGAAGTAGTTCTGTGTGTAAGCAGTTCAGAACAGCCGAGGTTGTTCTGAGAGGATAGGAAAAAGTAAATGAAAGTTAAATTGAAGACAAGTTATAGGAAAGGCTGTATATCCTGATAAACTGAGAAAACCTGTGAACAAATATGACCTTGAGTTAAAGAGTTACAAAGTTACCTGAAAGATCCCTGTCAATAAGGGAGCAGATTGTGGGTGAAACACCAAGCATGTGTTCAGTATTTAAACCGTACTAGTTACATTGTTCTACTCTTTTATATATGAATTACTTCAATAAATCCTCTTTTATTCAAGTATACCAACTCTAAAGAAATACTTTCTCAGGACCACATAGTCCCTTGTAAGCCTAGAACTCGACCTACCAACCCAGTAATAGCTAAAGTAAAGTATAAAGGTCTGGAAAGCCTTAAATTTCCTGGTGGCAGCCAGATATACCCTAGTAGACCAAAATAAAGAACACTTTTAAAGGGAAACCAGTCCTCCCATATAAGGGGTCGTCACAGGCTCTCTCTGGACATCAAAGTTAAACTGTAGAAATCCACTTGAAATAGGGAGCAAAAAAATCTGTAGGAATTAGATTGCAGTATACATTCATCACATTCTCCTGTTTAGGGATAAGGTACTTTTAAAAAATTATTGTTTTGTGGGTATTCTAAATTGTAACATGGAAGGTCAGTGACCTGCAATAAACTAACAAACAATTGCAAAACCATTTCAAATATTTTCATCGAAGGGACGTTGTCAAACAGTGAACTAAATGCAAAACTGTGTAACACCGACAATTGAAGACACAACACAAACGAAAGCACTAGAAGATGGAGCATTCTGTCAATTTAGCTACTGAACCATTTCCACTGTTGAAAATGCTCAAAACATGATGAGGATTATTCATTAGATTGTCATTGCAAAGAATTGGTTTCACATATCCATTTTTATTCCTGCTGTTAGTGTGCCTCCTTTCCTTTCTTTGTGTGTATATTTGCTGGAGTTTAAAATTCTCTTCTTTTTCTTCAAGTTACTACTGGTGTGTGTACAGGCAAGATTCCTTTTTGTGGCTGTTTTTGATCAAAGAGCATAACTGTTAAAAGAATGAATACAATAAATCCTTTTGTAAGCAACAAGGAGCGTATCTTGCAAGCTGACAAGCTCCCCAGGCTTATGACTCATTTTGAAAATTCTTCAGAAATTGATAATGGTGACAATAATCCCACCCTCATAAATAAGGTGCTGACAGTATGAAGACTAAAAGACTGGATCTTATCAAGTATTTTTTACAACAGGCTTTATCGCTTACTTGTATTTATTATTTTGCAAGTTCTGTTCTTTGTTGTATTTCTGTTTATTCTTCCAGATAAATTCTTTGTTGTTCACAACCGGATTAATTGTTAATTGCACATAAAAGTTCTTTATTTTTCTGTGGTTACATTTTGCTATTTTCTTATAAGTAGATTTGTGTTGGTAGATAAGTGTCGCTTGCAGTTATCCCATGGTTTTTATTTTCTTACATTGTTGTTATTGTTGTTATATTGGCGTGCCTGAGGACCCTTCGCCTATTTTCTCTGTGTTTTTAATCAATACATTCCTGCGCTCAGGAGCAATGGTAACCTGGGATGAAAAACATAACCTGAGAATTACAGCAAGCTGCTTGTGCACAGTCAATCAAACTCAAGAAGAATGACAGATCACTAATGCGTGCATATCACTCTTCAAACAAGATCAGTTAATTTGGAACACCAAGTAGAAATTAAGATGAGGGGAGAATTCCATAAACATCCCCAATTGTAATTTTTAAAGATATTTTTATACTGCAGTGGACTGGATCCAATGGACAATGAATGGAATGAGGTCATTGAACAGATCTCTCCCCGTGTAGCCACTTCCAAAGCCCTCCATACCCCCACCCCAAAGTGGCTCATCAAGGTTGGTAGACTCACCAGAACATAGTGAGTTGTAGTGGGAGACCTGCAGCAAGAAGCAGAAATCCCCCACCATCCCCGTTGCAACCTCCTGTTCCATTCATAGAAGAGCTAATGCATCTCATTCATGTCTTTCGCTGGAGAGCACTGAAAGGCATATAATCTATGAGACTGATTTTGTATACCTGTTTCCAAGATTAGCAGGATAATAGGAGGACTTTCATATGGAGATTTCTTCAGTCTTTTGCCTGTTTATTCATCACATGAAAGAATCATACAGCACCTGTGCAGAGCCCAAACCTGACTTTCTACCCATTTATACAGTTGATGCTGGGAATCCTGGACTGTACACTGGCAGGTGCAATGCTAGCAAAATAAAACCCTTAGCACACTGCAACTTCTTTTTTCCTTGGGATTGCTTCCTTTACTTGTGGATACATGTTAAAGCATCAGTTAGAATTGGAAGACAGCACTGGGCCACTTGTACTTTAGAGCAACCTTCTGTCTGATGTTAATGAGGAATGAAAAGGATCCTTCCTGCATCAGCCAGTTCCCTCATAGGAGTGCACAGAAATGTGAAATGTTTTTTCCCCCAACCCTACCATCTGTG
>NW_015177010.1:2258971-2259656 GCF_001447785.1 Gekko japonicus
TAAAGTCAGTGGTTCCACTCCCATCATTAAGTAATTTTGGGCATTTATTATTCCAATGGTGGGTTCTAGATTGAATCAAACCTGAACTGTCCCTAGGAGCTAAAATGACTATACTGCAGCTATTGTACTTCAGTCACATTATGAGAAAACAAGACTCATTGAAAAAGACAGTGATGGTAGGAAAAGTTGTAGGAAAAGAGGAAAGCCCAACATGGGATGAGTTGACTCTATTGCCAGTTTACAGGAACCAAGCAAGGCTGTTAATGATAGAGCTTTCTGGAGGTCATTAATTCATAGGGTTGCCCTGTGTTGGAAGCAATTTGACGGCTCATAACAGACACATCTGCATGCAAACATGCCATTTTACATTTTGTGTTCTGTGTCTGGTTCTGTTTTAAAGACTTGCAGATCTGATGGAGAAACACCAAGAGGAACTGGCAACCATTGAAGCCATTGACTCGGGAGCTGTTTACACTCTAGCTTTGAAGACCCATGTAGGAATGTCGGTGCAAACATTCCGATACTTTGCAGGATGGTGTGATAAAATACAGGCAAGCTAATATTGGAGCTGGCATTGTTATTTAGGGAACAAAATGGTACTGTACTTTTGAACACTTAAGCACGTTCTGGATGATCATCTAAAGCACTCATCTATGGCATGGAACAATGAAATCCCTTCAAAAGG